>NW_025063692.1:137500-365000 GCF_018153295.1 Drosophila grimshawi
CACAAATATTATATATGTATGTAAATATACTCTATGAAACCGTTTAACATATGCAACCGAACAAAGTTCAATAATGTGGTAAACTGAAGGACAAAGAACAACAACTGGAGATAAGTACAACAACAACACATGAAAATATGAGAATTATGAGTATTACTAAAGATCTCTAAACGAACTACTAACATAATACATACTGGGTAAATTGTCGGGCGTTAAATGCGTTGCAAAATCAAAACTCAAATCAAATGCAATAAAAGCATTCAAAGCATTTACCGAAACAAGCCAAATGTATATTATATATATACAAACAAACAGTTAAACAAACAATAAAACTAAAAAGAAACAAACAAAAAACTTCTTTCACAAAAGTAAGGCCCTTATTATTGTGTCTGTGTGTGTGTGTGTATGTGCTTGCAAAGTTGAAAACTTATTCAAAAAAAAACAGAAGAAGAAAAATGCAAAAAGAAAACAATCTGATTCTAATTCTGATCCTGAAGGAAACCCGTAAGAAATCTCTCTATAATTGTGATAGTCTTTCGCTACTAAAAGATGCAAAAAGTTATTCAAAATTTATTGAAAGTTTTTTTTTGTATTGTAAAGAAAATACATACATTTAAAATATAAATGTATATGTATAAGCAATGGAAACTTTATAAATAAAATGCAGAGTTGAACTCAACTCATGTTGAACAGCGAAAATCATATGCAAAATATTTGTAACTAACTTTGAATGTAACATATGAATTGTTTTGTGTTCGGTTCCAAGTTCAATCACAGTATTTAACCCATATGCGAACTATTTATGCATAAACCAGATGCAACAAAAACCAAATACAAATCTGCGCTCATTTGTGATAAACAAGAATTGAGTTCATAGTATATAAAGATGATAATAATGATGATAAGCAGTCTTTAATTAATCCTAAACTCAATGCGACCTGATGATAATGCAAAGGTAAAAACCATATGCATACATACATATGTACATTTTTATGTATATATGTATGTATATACTATATACATACATATACACACACGTTAAATGCTGTCCACACAAGAAGTTAACTAAAACTAAAAAATCTAGAAAGAAAAAAAAAAGAAAAACAAATCACAAAATACAAAATACAAAGAGAAAGCAACACAAAATGGACCCAAGAATACGGATTAGTTTGGCATTCAAGTATTTAGCTGAGATACGAGATATATATGTATTTACTTCCTAACAATGCAAACTGAAGAGTTTAAAGTTATTTATTCATATACATACATATATATGCGTGCATATATGTTAATGTAACCTTATGTGCATACCTATATATATATATATATATATGTATATAAATCTAGCGAAATTAAACATTAAAAAAACAAATTAATAAAGCAACATATGAAAGCCGGTGTTCTAAAATATCTTAAGAATATGTTCCTTAATTCACATTTCAATTCGAACAAATATCAGATAATTGAATCTACATTTATATTAATTATTGGTGTCAGAGACAATATCCCAAAATGTTTCGCATTCGACAGTTGTTCTGGAAAATGGTTCAAAGCAGTGCAGTTCAAAGGCAGCTTAAAAAAAGAAAATAATAAAAAAAAAACATAATCGATAAGCTACGTTATGTATGTGTAGTTGTATGTATTTGTATGTGTGCAATGTTTCCACTGTAGAGTTCTTTCGATCTATCTTCTATAATTCCATAGCCTACTTCTTTTCACTACATATATAATGCGCTTCCTGAAATCGAATGCATTTCATCTCTTTTAAAAACATTATATGTATGTATTTACATACATATCGCTTCAATTCTGATTCTAATTGTACTTCAGAAAGATGAACAAGCTAGAAATCAACCAAACAAAACCAAAATGATAATTGAATTTAAATTGTATTGATATTTTAACCCACCATTTAGCTGATAAGCAAGCCCCCCGCTGACAATGTTATACATAGTATACACACATATATACATACCTAGTTGTGCGTGTGTGTGTAAGTGTGTGTGAAACGTAAATGTGAACAAAACACCCCCCAAACCCAGAAAACAAATAACAAAGCAAATCCAACAAAAAACAACAAACAATAAACAAAAAAACAAAGAGTTCATTATAATACTTGTATATGTATGTATGTATGTATATATGTGCATATATGCAACAATTGTTCTATATACATACATACATATGTAAATATATAAATGTAATATTTTATATAGGGTGCAAAAGTCCAACGTTAGAGATTAAAGAAAACATGAAAAAAAAACAGAACAAAAAAACATATATACTATATATGTAACTGTACACAGACAGAAAAAAAAACTAATATACAATATGTATTTATTGAGGGCAAATTCTACAAAAAATGAAATGCAAAATACAGCGATCCAGATGCAATCTATTTACAATACCAAGAAAAAGCATAAACATAATTCAAATTTTCATTAAAAATGTTAGCAAATTGCGAGAAGTATGTGCTATAGACAAAAACAATGCATATAAGTTGGTGTGTTTTCAACAACAGCAAAAAAACAAAAAAATTAAATAAAAAGTGGAAGTAAATAAAAACTAAGAGAAACAATAAGTGATGAACAAGTTGAGAGTGTTCCGCAAATTTGGAGAGCATTCCAAATTGCAGTCCAAATATTTTTCGATCAACATTATGTTACCTGTTTGTTAAATGCCCCATGCGCAAAAGAGACAATGCGATTGGCAGTTTAAAGAAAATAACAACAAAAGAAAAGAAAAATATATAAAATAAATATAAGAAAATGTTCTATTTGATGTTATAAATGAGAAAAATAAATATTGAAATATATATATAAATATAAATGTATATATACAAATATATATATATATCATATATATATATATGATAAACTCACAATCAAGCTATTATTTATGAAACACTTTACGTAGGCTGTTGAGCAAATTAAAATTGCATTCGGCAAATTGTTGAAATTGCCCAATTGAAATCTGCTCCGCTCGGTTTGGGGATGATGATAAATCCCAAACGGTTCACGACCCCGCGGTTGACTGATTGCCAAATATTTCCAAAATATATAAGACCGATGGAGGCGTTGCCAGGAGGGAGAGTGATTAGTGCGACCCTGAGGCTCACTGCCAGAGAATCAGAGATCAGTGCCAATATGGGAGGAGCATAATGATGAGATTCTTCTATTGATATTTAGTTGTTGTATATGAATGAGGGCAGTTGACATGCAGTGACTTAAACATAGAGCACTTGGTTCCATTAGAAATCAATTAAATGCCTTTTATTATTGGTTGTTTTCACTTCATTTTGTTTGATTTATTTAGGTCCTAACAAATTTAGGTTGTCATTACATGTTAATATACATAGTGGAAATCATTAATTAAGCCGAGAAACATACGAGAAACAAATTTGAAAGACACTTTGTTAGCTCACAATTTGGGCAAACCCGCAGAAATTTGGCTCTCGATGCCGCAATGATCCTTGCCGCGCAATATGCGGAAGAAACCATTGTCTCCCCAGTCGGTGTTCCATGAGTTGGCAATGAGCCAATAGGGCACCTTGCTCTCCCCCCAGACACCCCAGCCGATGATGCGTATGGCATGACCGCCCAACTGCTTGCCATGGACATGCTGATAGACGCCCGTCTTGTACAATATCAAATCCTCATAGACAGTAAATGCACCCTCCACCGGTCCATTGGTCATGATCTCGCGCTGAATGTTGCGCGGATTGCGATTGATAGAGTATGAGCTGGCGCCGAAATGCTTGTCCTTTTCATAGTCTACGGAGTAGTTGGGCTGGCACTGGTGCTTGCAGTGAGGAGTGCTGCCTGAATGGCAGGGTGGACGTGGGCCATCGACATGATGCTCGCAGGGCTCTACCTCATAGGGTCGGCAACCCTGCAAAATGCAAATATTCATAATTAACGAATATTATTTGGCATTGAGCATAAGGCATTAAAATTGTATTGCTTACCTCTGTGGAATTGTAGGAGCCGCCGCTAACAATGCCCCTGGTCGTCCAGTAGCTCCAGGCGGCGCCAGGAAAACCACCATTGCAGCCAAAGCCGCAGGTGTGGCAACAGGTCACCAAATCATCAGCGGAGAAGTGGAAGTTAACAGTGGCATTCGAATGAATGCAGACCTGTAAAGGACAGACACATACAATAGAAGCAACTCAACAACCAATTCACAGTCCAAACAAAGAGTACTTAAACACACACGTACACACACACATACATATACACACAGCCAGAAGCTAGCATTGCAACGCAATTTGTAGGAAAAATCGATAACACAAAGAGATAAGCAAATGGAGCCTCGTCATGTGAGTTGTTATTGTTTGTTTTTGTTCTTTTTAAAATGGGGGCGTTAACTTACGCGGTCCGACATGGCCTCAACGGCTCCAAAGGCCCAGCAGGAGCCGCAGGAGCCCTGATCACGAATTTCCCGAATTGTTGGGCAATTGGGCCAATTTTTGCTCGAATCAAATTCCTCGGGCAAATCCTTATCCTCACCATCAGCGCCCAGCAGCTCTCGCTTCTCGGGCAGCGTGAACTTGTGCGAATCGGGATGAACACCCATCAGGGCACGTATATGATGCTCCGACACGGCCGCATCAAAGTTGCGTCCAGGCTGCGATTAACAATAAAAACAGAAATATATTTGTATAAATATATATATATATATGTATGTGATAGTCATGGTCATCATATTGACTTACCGTCCAGGTTGTGGCCTTGCTTTTTACCAACTCAATGAATTCATCGCTAAGCATATGCGGCTCGGACTCTGTGGCTTTAGTCATGGCCACAAGTGCCAGCAGCGACACAGTCGCTATCAAGAATTTCATTTTTCTTTCTTTTTGAGTTGCACACTTTTGTCAAAATGGCGCTGACAAACCAATAAAAAAAAAGTAAGCGGCCGAGCAAGCGTTTGGCTATGTAAATATATGTATGTATATATTTGTAATTAGTCGAATGTTACAAGCTGGCGTAATTTGTTATCTGCTGCACTGACAATCGGCAGCAGCTAATGCGAACTGTTCAAGCGTTCGGTCAAGAACGATTTATATGCGTTGTTGTTCTTTTCAAAGTTTTTGATAAGCGGATATCGTATTGATGATGCTGATGGTATTTATGTATTTCTTATCGATATATCGATGCGGAATAATCGCAGCGTACGATATTCTAGCAATACTGCTCATATTGATGTTAAAACTTAATTTATAGTTTGCAAACAAAAACCTATATTGCAATATTTATTTAAGTCGTCATTCTTAAAATATATAAATTAAAGTTGCATATTAATTTAATGCAATGTTGTTATGCCTTGCCTGTCGTAAGCACCAATATATCGCTCAGCCGGCTAGCTATCGGCTCAGGGGTATTTCGACCGCGATATATTGGGCGGCAAGTTAACAAATAAAATTTGTATTCTTTTATAAATAAAAAAAAAACAAATATTTCCATCAAACCAGTCCGCTCGCTGCTGTGTTGGCTGTGTGGATGTTGTACAGCCTGCGTGTCCCTCCCTTCCTTGTGATTCCTCCTCTAAGTCTCCTGGAGAAATTCCCTTTCATAATTATTTCTTTCTCGTTTGCTTATTATGCCCTCATCTCACCCAATCACATTGATTTACCACATCATGTTCCTTTTTTTAGACTATTTAATTTACAATTCATCTGATACATGTAACATCCTGATCCCTAACTTCTTTGTTGGCCAACACTAAATTCGCTTATATATATTTAATACAATTTTATCTACCTACTTAATTTAAAGCCTGCAAAACATTTAAGTTTTTTTCTTTTCTATTATTTGGCTTTAAAAGTGCGCATCACTGATTGACAAAATGAGCATCACTATTGCCTTGGTTAGGGCCGATCAGCTGCCTTTGGCTCACTCTGCCGCAATTAGGCGGGAACAAACTCACTGATGTGTTGGTACAATCCGAGTCGTCTCACGGTCTCCGGGCTTTGATTTCCTGGGTCCTGAGTCCAGTTGGCCGATTTCCTCCTTGATGGTGGCGATGAATAGTTCCGCCTGTTGCTGCCGCCGATTTGTATGTTGGCATGCTTTTATTTTATTATTTTATTTGTAATTTTTACTTTTGTTTGCTATTTATTCATTTTACATTATTTTACTTTATATATAATTACTTCATAATTTTTTTACAAGCAATTTATTTGAATTTCTTAAAAAAAAAAAACTTGTCGTTTTTTTTCCTTCTTTTCTCCTTTTTTTCTTCTTCCTTTCTTTCTTTTTTTCCCCCCTTTTTCTTCCTATTTTTCTGAAGATGGTCCCCCATCGATATCCCTCGCCTATCGATCTATCTGCCGACCATAACACCACACTACGGTTTCGAGGTTCATTTCAGAGAAACAGGAGTGCAAAAGGAGGCTATCTTTGCCCAACGTATGCCATCGTCCACACTCTGGGATTAAGAGCCTCATGCTCTACCGACTGAGCTAGCCGGGCTCACACTGCAGCTGTAGGCCACATCTGTGATTTGGCCTATCGGGAACTCCAGAGGTACGCACATACATCCAGTACCAGTCTTTAGCCTGCCCGTTCACCAATCCATGGAAATCCCTCAGTACATCTGACCACGGAACTTGGTGCAGTGACTGGAGATGTTCCAACCGGAAGATAAATTCCGCCACCGGCATTCCCTTCGGGTCTCCGTCGAAGATCAGGCCCCACCTTCGGATGTGACTGCTCTCCTGCCTCGTATCCCCGATGCTCGTGCGGTTTCCTTGATAATGTCCACTCTCATTACCCGTTTATTGCATCCAGCACGATACGGGAACTTGTCGTTGTTAGGCTTGTTTCTGATGTTCCGATTCCAACGCTCGATTATCCACAAAAAGGTGAGTAGGTGCAGGTGGCCGATTAATTCTCGCCTATCTCGCTTCTTGTGAACTTGCATCGCTTCTCACTTTGTCCACTTTCAGGGATGAGACTACTTCAATAATTTCTCGCATGAAACTTAACGTGCTGGCCTCCATTGTCTCTTTAAAAGCGCTCAATTCCTGGGACAGCGATGCTCTGTAGGTCTTGTGCGCTTGGGCTACCGCTATAGCCGACTTCAGCTCACTGGGTAGCTCCACTTCGCTCCTGGTTTGTTGCGTTGATGACGGGGTACCCGCTACATCGTCTCGGCTACGCATTCCGACTAGAGAAGTACTCTCCATTTCTTCGGTGGGTTTGGTATTTTGTGCACGGGTAGTTGGACGCATTTTCTCTTGCTCTCTATCCCTCTGAAAGTCCCCGCTGCGCCGCACTTTCCTCGACTGCCTGAATACCCCTTCGCTCATGTGATTCTTAATTTTCAATATGTTTCAACATTCAACAAAAAAAACGTATAATTATTTAACCCACAATTTTCATAATTATATGTATATAGATATGTATATGCATAAATATGCCTACGGAAAATAATTATCTGTACTTCTATGTATTAAATAAATAAATAACCAATAAATAACTCAAACAATTATATTATAAATATTTGACTAACCTAATCTCTAAGTCAAAATTGTCTTGTAACAATAATGCTGAGAACTAAGCTATCACTGAAAATCGACTTATCACAACAAACTAACACTCAAAATTCATACTCAGCACTCTCGGAAATGCAATTTAAACATTAAGATGGGTGAGATGAGGGTAACACCGTATGACGCCACCTACAGGTAACAATCGGCCTTTTCTCCGGCTCACGGACCAGTTAAACTTCACTTTCACTACTAATGATAATTGAAAGATGTTCCTTGACCAAATCGGCAGGACTACTGTTTGTGGCAGCGATGGACTCAGCATAGTAGGATGCTCATCCACGGTCCGACTAAACATTCCTCCTACTTGTTGGTCAAGGCCACCTGTTCAATATATGAAAATTGTTAATACTCAGAATTTCAAGTACAATCTCCTGATTATTTTAATTTCTTATCCATTCTTTTTTTTATTTCTTTCATGCGAGCATCATTTGTTGCTACAAATGTGCTTCGCGGTGTTGTTTAAATAGGGTGACATTTGTTCTTATGTCAGCCTAGTTTTTCAATTGGGCGCCATTTGTTATGCCTTGCCTGTCGTAAGCACCAATATATCGCTCAGCCGGCTAGCTATCGGCTCAGGGGTAGTTCGACCGCGATATATTGGGCGGCAAGTTAACAAATAAAATTTGTATTTTTTTATAAATAAAAAAAAAACAAATATTTCCATCAAACCAGTCCGCTCGCTGCTGTGCTGGCTGTGTGGATGTTGTACAGCCTGCGTGTCCCTCCCTTCCTTGTGATTCCTCCTCTAAATTTCCTGGAGAAATTCCCTTTCATAATTATTTCTTTCTCGTTTGCTTCTTATGCCCTCATCTCACCCAATCACATTGATTTACCACATCATGTTCCTTTTTTCAGACTATTTAATTTACAATTCATATGATACATGTAACATCGTGATCCCTAACCTTTTTGTTGGCCAACACTAAATTCGCTTATATATATTTAATACAATTTTATCTATCTACTTAATTTAAAGCTTACAAAACATTTATGTTTTTTTCTTTTCTATTATTTGGCTTTAAAAGTGCGCATCACTGATTGACAAAATGAGCATCACTATTGCCTTGGTTAGAGCCGATCAGCTGCCTTTGGCTCACTCTGCCGCAATTAGGCGGGAACAAACTCACTGATGTGTTGGTACAATCCGAGTCGTCTCACGGTCTCCGGGCTTTGATTTCCTGGGTCCTGAGTCCAGTTGGCCGATTTCCTCCTTGATGGTGGCGATGAATAGTTTCGCCTGTTGCTGCCGCCGATTTGTATGTTGGTATGCTTTTATTTTATTATTTTATTTGTAATTTTTACTTTTGTTTGCTATTTATTCATTTTACATTATTTTACTTTATGTATAATTACTTCATAATTTTTTTACAAGCAATTTATTTGAATTTCTTTAAAAAAAAAAAAACTTGTCGCAGCGCATGCGCACGCGGTCCCTTTTTTCTTTCTTTTCTCCTTTTTTTCTTCTTCCTTTCTTTCTTTTTTTCCCCCCTTTTTCTTCCTATTTTTCTGAAGATGGTCCCCCATTGATATCCCTCGCCTATCGATCTATCTGCCGACCATAACACCACACTACGGTTTCGAGGTTCATTTCAGAGAAACAGGAGTGCAAAAGGAGGCTATCTTTGCCCAACGTATGCCATCGTCCACACCCTGGGATTAAGAGCCTCATGCTCTACCGACTGAGCTAGCCGGGCTCACACTGCAGCTGTAGGCCACATCTGTGATTTGGCCAATCGGGAACTCCAGAGGTACGCACATACATCCAGTACCAGTCTTTAGCCTGCCCGTTCACCAATCCATGGAAATCCCTCAGTACATCTGACCACGGAACTTGGTACAGTGACTGGAGATGTTCCAACCGGAAGATAAATTCCGCCACCGGCATTCCCTTCGGGTCTCCGTCGAAGATCAGGCCCCACCTTCGGATGTGACTGCTCTCCTGCCTCGTATCCCCGATGCTCGTGCGGTTTCCTTGATAATGTCCACTCTCATTACCCGTTTATTGCATCCAGCACGATACGGGAACTTGTCGTTGTTAGGCTTGTTTCTGATGTTCCGATTCCAACGCTCGATTATCCACAAAAAGGTGAGTAGGTGCAGGTGGCCGATTAATTCTCGCCTATCTCGCTTCTTGTGAACTTGCATCGCTTCTCACTTTGTCCACTTTCAGGGATGAGACTACTTCCCTAATTTCTCGCATGAAACTTAACGTGCTGGCCTCCATTGTCTCTTTAAAAGCGCTCAATTCCTGCGACAGCGATGCTCTGTAGGTCTTGTGCGCTTGGGCTACCGCTATAGCCGACTTCAGCTCACTGGGTAGCTCCACTTCGCTCCTGGTTTGTTGCGTTGATGACGGGGTACCCGCTACATCGTCTCGGCTACGCATTCCGACTAGAGAAGTACTCTCCATTTCTTCGGTGGGTTTGGTATTTTGTGCACGGGTAGTTGGACGCATTTTCTCTTGCTCTCTATCCCTCTGAAAGTCCCCGCTGCGCCGCACTTTCCTCGACTGCCTGAATACCCCTTCGCTCATGTGATTCTTAATTTTCAATATGTTTCAACATTCAACAAAAAAAACGTATAATTATTTAACCCACAATTTTCATAATTATATGTATATAGATATGTATATGCATAAATATGCCTACGGAAAATAATTATCTGTACTTCTATGTATTAAATAAATAAATAACCAATAAATAACTCAAACAATTATATTATAAATATTTGACTAACCTAATCTCTAAGTCAAAATTGTCTTGTAACAATAATGCTGAGAACTAAGCTATCACTGAAAATCGACTTATCACAACAAACTAACACTCAAAATTCATACTCAGCACTCTCGGAAATGCAATTTAAACATTAAGATGGGTGAGATGAGGGTAACACCGTATGACGCCACCTACAGGTAACAATCGGCCTTTTCTCCGGCTCACGGACCAGTTAAACTTCACTTTCACTACTAATGATAATTGAAAGATGTTCCTTGACCAAATCGGCAGGACTACTGTTTGTGGCAGCGATGGACTCAGCATAGTAGGATGCTCATCCACGGTCCGACTAAACATTCCTCCTACTTGTTGGTCAAGGCCACCTGTTCAATATATGAAAATTGTTAATACTTAGAATTTCAAGTACAATCTCCTGATTATTTAAATTTCTTATCGATTCTTTTTTTTATTTCTTTTATGCGAGCATCATTTGTTGCTACAAATGTGCTTCGCGGTGTTGTTTAAATAGGGTGACATTTGTTCTTATGTCAGCCTAGTTTTTCAATTGGGCGCCATTTGTTATGCCTTGCCTGTCGTAAGCACCAATATATCGCTCAGCCGGCTAGCTATCGGCTCAGGGGTAGTTCGACCGCGATATATTGGGCGGCAAGTTAACAAATAAAATTTGTATTCTTTTATAAATAAAAAAAAAACAAATATTTCCATCAAACAAGTCCGCTCGCTGCTGTGTTGGCTGTGTGGATGTTGTACAGCCTGCGTGTCCCTCCCTTCCTTGTGATTCCTCCTCTAAGTCTCCTGGAGAAATTCCCTTTCATAATTATTTCTTTCTCGTTTGCTTATTATGCCCTCATCTCACCCAATCACATTGATTTACCACATCATGTTCCTTTTTTTAGACTATTTAATTTACAATTCATCTGATACATGTAACATCCTGATCCCTAACTTCTTTGTTGGCCAACACTAAATTCGCTTATATATATTTAATACAATTTTATCTACCTACTTAATTTAAAGCCTGCAAAACATTTAAGTTTTTTTCTTTTCTATTATTTGGCTTTAAAAGTGCGCATCACTGATTGACAAAATGAGCATCACTATTGCCTTGGTTAGGGCCGATCAGCTGCCTTTGGCTCACTCTGCCGCAATTAGGCGGGAACAAACTCACTGATGTGTTGGTACAATCCGAGTCGTCTCACGGTCTCCGGGCTTTGATTTCCTGGGTCCTGAGTCCAGTTGGCCGATTTCCTCCTTGATGGTGGCGATGAATAGTTCCGCCTGTTGCTGCCGCCGATTTGTATGTTGGCATGCTTTTATTTTATTATTTTATTTGTAATTTTTACTTTTGTTTGCTATTTATTCATTTTACATTATTTTACTTTATATATAATTACTTCATAATTTTTTTACAAGCAATTTATTTGAATTTCTTTAAAAAAAAAACTTGTCGCTTTTTTTTCCTTCTTTTCTCCTTTTTTTCTTCTTCCTTTCTTTCTTTTTTTCCCCCCTTTTTCTTCCTATTTTTCTGAAGATGGTCCCCCATCGATATCCCTCGCCTATCGATCTATCTGCCGACCATAACACCACACTACGGTTTCGAGGTTCATTTCAGAGAAACAGGAGTGCAAAAGGAGGCTATCTTTGCCCAACGTATGCCATCGTCCACACTCTGGGATTAAGAGCCTCATGCTCTACCGACTGAGCTAGCCGGGCTCACACTGCAGCTGTAGGCCACATCTGTGATTTGGCCTATCGGGAACTCCAGAGGTACGCACATACATCCAGTACCAGTCTTTAGCCTGCCCGTTCACCAATCCATGGAAATCCCTCAGTACATCTGACCACGGAACTTGGTGCAGTGACTGGAGATGTTCCAACCGGAAGATAAATTCCGCCACCGGCATTCCCTTCGGGTCTCCGTCGAAGATCAGGCCCCACCTTCGGATGTGACTGCTCTCCTGCCTCGTATCCCCGATGCTCGTGCGGTTTCCTTGATAATGTCCACTCTCATTACCCGTTTATTGCATCCAGCACGATACGGGAACTTGTCGTTGTTAGGCTTGTTTCTGATGTTCCGATTCCAACGCTCGATTATCCACAAAAAGGTGAGTAGGTGCAGGTGGCCGATTAATTCTCGCCTATCTCGCTTCTTGTGAACTTGCATCGCTTCTCACTTTGTCCACTTTCAGGGATGAGACTACTTCAATAATTTCTCGCATGAAACTTAACGTGCTGGCCTCCATTGTCTCTTTAAAAGCGCTCAATTCCTGGGACAGCGATGCTCTGTAGGTCTTGTGCGCTTGGGCTACCGCTATAGCCGACTTCAGCTCACTGGGTAGCTCCACTTCGCTCCTGGTTTGTTGCGTTGATGACGGGGTACCCGCTACATCGTCTCGGCTACGCATTCCGACTAGAGAAGTACTCTCCATTTCTTCGGTGGGTTTGGTATTTTGTGCACGGGTAGTTGGACGCATTTTCTCTTGCTCTCTATCCCTCTGAAAGTCCCCGCTGCGCCGCACTTTCCTCGACTGCCTGAATACCCCTTCGCTCATGTGATTCTTAATTTTCAATATGTTTCAACATTCAACAAAAAAAACGTATAATTATTTAACCCACAATTTTCATAATTATATGTATATAGATATGTATATGCATAAATATGCCTACGGAAAATAATTATCTGTACTTCTATGTATTAAATAAATAAATAACCAATAAATAACTCAAACAATTATATTATAAATATTTGACTAACCTAATCTCTAAGTCAAAATTGTCTTGTAACAATAATGCTGAGAACTAAGCTATCACTGAAAATCGACTTATCACAACAAACTAACACTCAAAATTCATACTCAGCACTCTCGGAAATGCAATTTAAACATTAAGATGGGTGAGATGAGGGTAACACCGTATGACGCCACCTACAGGTAACAATCGGCCTTTTCTCCGGCTCACGGACCAGTTAAACTTCACTTTCACTACTAATGATAATTGAAAGATGTTCCTTGACCAAATCGGCAGGACTACTGTTTGTGGCAGCGATGGACTCAGCATAGTAGGATGCTCATCCACGGTCCGACTAAACATTCCTCCTACTTGTTGGTCAAGGCCACCTGTTCAATATATGAAAATTGTTAATACTCAGAATTTCAAGTACAATCTCCTGATTATTTTAATTTCTTATCCATTCTTTTTTTTATTTCTTTCATGCGAGCATCATTTGTTGCTACAAATGTGCTTCGCGGTGTTGTTTAAATAGGGTGACATTTGTTCTTATGTCAGCCTAGTTTTTCAATTGGGCGCCATTTGTTATGCCTTGCCTGTCGTAAGCACCAATATATCGCTCAGCCGGCTAGCTATCGGCTCAGGGGTAGTTCGACCGCGATATATTGGGCGGCAAGTTAACAAATAAAATTTGTATTTTTTTAAATAAAATAAAAAAACAAATATTTCCATCAAACCAGTCCGCTCGCTGCTGTGCTGGCTGTGTGGATGTTGTACAGCCTGCGTGTCCCTCCCTTCCTTGTGATTCCTCCTCTAAATTTCCTGGAGAAATTCCCTTTCATAATTATTTCTTTCTCGTTTGCTTCTTATGCCCTCATCTCACCCAATCACATTGATTTACCACATCATGTTCCTTTTTTCAGACTATTTAATTTACAATTCATATGATACATGTAACATCGTGATCCCTAACCTTTTTGTTGGCCAACACTAAATTCGCTTATATATATTTAATACAATTTTATCTATCTACTTAATTTAAAGCTTACAAAACATTTATGTTTTTTTCTTTTCTATTATTTGGCTTTAAAAGTGCGCATCACTGATTGACAAAATGAGCATCACTATTGCCTTGGTTAGAGCCGATCAGCTGCCTTTGGCTCACTCTGCCGCAATTAGGCGGGAACAAACTCACTGATGTGTTGGTACAATCCGAGTCGTCTCACGGTCTCCGGGCTTTGATTTCCTGGGTCCTGAGTCCAGTTGGCCGATTTCCTCCTTGATGGTGGCGATGAATAGTTTCGCCTGTTGCTGCCGCCGATTTGTATGTTGGTATGCTTTTATTTTATTATTTTATTTGTAATTTTTACTTTTGTTTGCTATTTATTCATTTTACATTATTTTACTTTATGTATAATTACTTCATAATTTTTTTACAAGCAATTTATTTGAATTTCTTTAAAAAAAAAAACTTGTCGGGCGCACGCGTACGCGACTCCCTTTTTTTCTTTCTTTTCTCCTTTTTTTCTTCTTCCTTTCTTTCTTTTTTTCCCCCCTTTTTCTTCCTATTTTTCTGAAGATGGTCCCCCATTGATATCCCTCGCCTATCGATCTATCTGCCGACCATAACACCACACTACGGTTTCGAGGTTCATTTCAGAGAAACAGGAGTGCAAAAGGAGGCTATCTTTGCCCAACGTATGCCATCGTCCACACCCTGGGATTAAGAGCCTCATGCTCTACCGACTGAGCTAGCCGGGCTCACACTGCAGCTGTAGGCCACATCTGTGATTTGGCCAATCGGGAACTCCAGAGGTACGCACATACATCCAGTACCAGTCTTTAGCCTGCCCGTTCACCAATCCATGGAAATCCCTCAGTACATCTGACCACGGAACTTGGTACAGTGACTGGAGATGTTCCAACCGGAAGATAAATTCCGCCACCGGCATTCCCTTCGGGTCTCCGTCGAAGATCAGGCCCCACCTTCGGATGTGACTGCTCTCCTGCCTCGTATCCCCGATGCTCGTGCGGTTTCCTTGATAATGTCCACTCTCATTACCCGTTTATTGCATCCAGCACGATACGGGAACTTGTCGTTGTTAGGCTTGTTTCTGATGTTCCGATTCCAACGCTCGATTATCCACAAAAAGGTGAGTAGGTGCAGGTGGCCGATTAATTCTCGCCTATCTCGCTTCTTGTGAACTTGCATCGCTTCTCACTTTGTCCACTTTCAGGGATGAGACTACTTCCCTAATTTCTCGCATGAAACTTAACGTGCTGGCCTCCATTGTCTCTTTAAAAGCGCTCAATTCCTGCGACAGCGATGCTCTGTAGGTCTTGTGCGCTTGGGCTACCGCTATAGCCGACTTCAGCTCACTGGGTAGCTCCACTTCGCTCCTGGTTTGTTGCGTTGATGACGGGGTACCCGCTACATCGTCTCGGCTACGCATTCCGACTAGAGAAGTACTCTCCATTTCTTCGGTGGGTTTGGTATTTTGTGCACGGGTAGTTGGACGCATTTTCTCTTGCTCTCTATCCCTCTGAAAGTCCCCGCTGCGCCGCACTTTCCTCGACTGCCTGAATACCCCTTCGCTCATGTGATTCTTAATTTTCAATATGTTTCAACATTCAACAAAAAAAACGTATAATTATTTAACCCACAATTTTCATAATTATATGTATATAGATATGTATATGCATAAATATGCCTACGGAAAATAATTATCTGTACTTCTATGTATTAAATAAATAAATAACCAATAAATAACTCAAACAATTATATTATAAATATTTGACTAACCTAATCTCTAAGTCAAAATTGTCTTGTAACAATAATGCTGAGAACTAAGCTATCACTGAAAATCGACTTATCACAACAAACTAACACTCAAAATTCATACTCAGCACTCTCGGAAATGCAATTTAAACATTAAGATGGGTGAGATGAGGGTAACACCGTATGACGCCACCTACAGGTAACAATCGGCCTTTTCTCCGGCTCACGGACCAGTTAAACTTCACTTTCACTACTAATGACAATTGAAAGATGTTCTTTGATCAAATCGGCAGGACTACTGTTTGTGGCAGCGATGGACTCAGCATAGTAGGATGCTCATCCACGGTCCGACTAAACATTCCTCCTACTTGTTGGTCAAGGCCACCTGTTCAATATATGAAAATTGTTAATACTTAGAATTTCAAGTACAATCTCCTGATTATTTAAATTTCTTATCGATTCTTTTTTTTATTTCTTTTATGCGAGCATCATTTGTTGCTACAAATGTGCTTCGCGGTGTTGTTTAAATAGGGTGACATTTGTTCTTATGTCAGCCTAGTTTTTCAATTGGGCGCCATTTGTTATGCCTTGCCTGTCGTAAGCACCAATATATCGCTCAGCCGGCTAGCTATCGGCTCAGGGGTAGTTCGACCGCGATATTTTGGGCGGCAAGTTAACAAAAAATTTGTATTCTATAAATAAAAATAAACAAATATTTCCATCAAACAAGTCCGCTCGCTGCTGTGTTGGCTGTGTGGATGTTGTACAGCCTGCGTGTCCCTCCCTTCCTTGTGATTCCTCCTCTAAATTTCCTGGAGAAATTCCCTTTCATAATTATTTCTTTCTCGTTTGCTTCTTATGCCCTCATCTTACCCAATCACATTGATTTACCACATCATGTTCCTTTTTTCAGACTATTTAATTTACAATTCATATGATACATGTAACATCGTGATCCCTAACCTTTTTGTTGGCCAACACTAAATTCGCTTATATATATTTAATACAATTTTATCTATCTACTTAATTTAAAGCTTACAAAACATTTATGTTTTTTTCTTTTCTATTATTTGGCTTTAAAAGTGCGCATCACTGATTGACAAAATGAGCATCACTATTGCCTTGGTTAGAGCCGATCAGCTGCCTTTGGCTCACTCTGCCGCAATTAGGCGGGAACAAACTCACTGATGTGTTGGTACAATCCGAGTCGTCTCACGGTCTCCGGGCTTTGATTTCCTGGGTCCTGAGTCCAGTTGGCCGATTTCCTCCTTGATGGTGGCGATGAATAGTTCCGCCTGTTGCTGCCGCCGATTTGTATGTTGGTATGCTTTTATTTTATTATTTTATTTGTAATTTTTACTTTTGTTTGCTATTTATTCATTTTACATTATTTTACTTTATGTATAATTACTTCATAATTTTTTTACAAGCAATTTATTTGAATTTCTTTAAAAAAAAAACTTGTCGCAGCGCATGCGCACGCGGTCCCTTTTTTTTCTTTCTTTTCTCCTTTTTTTCTTCTTCCTTTCTTTCTTTTTTTCCCCCCTTTTTCTTCCTATTTTTCTGAAGATGGTCCCCCATTGATATCCCTCGCCTATCGATCTATCTGCCGACCATAACACCACACTACGGTTTCGAGGTTCATTTCAGAGAAACAGGAGTGCAAAAGGAGGCTATCTTTGCCCAACGTATGCCATCGTCCACACCCTGGGATTAAGAGCCTCATGCTCTACCGACTGAGCTAGCCGGGCTCACACTGCAGCTGTAGGCCACATCTGTGATTTGGCCAATCGGGAACTCCAGAGGTACGCACATACATCCAGTACCAGTCTTTAGCCTGCCCGTTCACCAATCCATGGAAATCCCTCAGTACATCTGACCACGGAACTTGGTACAGTGACTGGAGATGTTCCAGCCGGAAGATAAATTCCGCCACCGGCATTCCCTTCGGGTCTCCGTCGAAGATCAGGCCCCACCTTCGGATGTGACTGCTCTCCTGCCTCGTATCCCCGATGCTCGTGCGGTTTCCTTGATAATGTCCACTCTCATTACCCGTTTATTGCATCCAGCACGATACGGGAACTTGTCGTTGTTAGGCTTGTTTCTGATGTTCCGATTCCAACGCTCGATTATCCACAAAAAGGTGAGTAGGTGCAGGTGGCCGATTAATTCTCGCCTATCTCGCTTCTTGTGAACTTGCATCGCTTCTCACTTTGTCCACTTTCAGGGATGAGATTACTTCCCTAATTTCTCGCATGAAACTTAACGTGCTGGCCTCCATTGTCTCTTTAAAAGCGCTCAATTCCTGCGACAGCGATGCTCTGTAGGTCTTGTGCGCTTGGGCTACCGCTATAGGCGACTTCAGCTCACTGGGTAGCTCCACTTCGCTCCTGGTTTGTTGCGTTGATGACGGGGTACCCGCTACATCGTCTCGGCTACGCATTCCGACTAGAGAAGTACTCTCCATTTCTTCGGTGGGTTTGGTATTTTGTGCACGGGTAGTTGGACGCATTTTCTCTTGCTCTCTATCCCTCTGAAAGTCCCCGCTGCGCCGCACTTTCCTCGACTGCCTGAATACCCCTTCGCTCATGTGATTCTTAATTTTCAATATGTTTCAACATTCAACAAAAAAAACGTATAATTATTTAACCCACAATTTTCATAATTATATGTATATAGATATGTATATGCATAAATATGCCTACGGAAAATAATTATCTGTACTTCTATGTATTAAATAAATAAATAACCAATAAATAACTCAAACAATTATATTATAAATATTTGACTAACCTAATCTCTAAGTCAAAATTGTCTTGTAACAATAATGCTGAGAACTAAGCTATCACTGAAAATCGACTTATCACAACAAACTAACACTCAAAATTCATACTCAGCACTCTCGGAAATGCAATTTAAACATTAAGATGGGTGAGATGAGGGTAACACCGTATGACGCCACCTACAGGTAACAATCGGCCTTTTCTCCGGCTCACGGACCAGTTAAACTTCACTTTCACTACTAATGATAATTGAAAGATGTTCCTTGACCAAATCGGCAGGACTACTGTTTGTGGCAGCGATGGACTCAGCATAGTAGGATGCTCATCCACGGTCCGACTAAACATTCCTCCTACTTGTTGGTCAAGGCCACCTGTTCAATATATGAAAATTGTTAATACTCAGAATTTCAAGTACAATCTCCTGATTATTTTAATTTCTTATCCATTCTTTTTTTTATTTCTTTCATGCGAGCATCATTTGTTGCTACAAATGTGCTTCGCGGTGTTGTTTAAATAGGGTGACATTTGTTCTTATGTCAGCCTAGTTTTTCAATTGGGCGCCATTTGTTATGCCTTGCCTGTCGTAAGCACCAATATATCGCTCAGCCGGCTAGCTATCGGCTCAGGGGTAGTTCGACCGCGATATATTGGGCGGCAAGTTAACAAATAAAATTTGTATTCTTTTATAAATAAAAAAAAAACAAATATTTCCATCAAACAAGTCCGCTCGCTGCTGTGTTGGCTGTGTGGATGTTGTACAGCCTGCGTGTCCCTCCCTTCCTTGTGATTCCTCCTCTAAATTTCCTGGAGAAATTCCCTTTCATAATTATTTCTTTCTCGTTTGCTTCTTATGCCCTCATCTTACCCAATCACATTGATTTACCACATCATGTTCCTTTTTTCAGACTATTTAATTTACAATTCATATGATACATGTAACATCGTGATCCCTAACCTTTTTGTTGGCCAACACTAAATTCGCTTATATATATTTAATACAATTTTATCTATCTACTTAATTTAAAGCTTACAAAACATTTATGTTTTTTTCTTTTATATTATTTGGCTTTGAAAGTGCGCATCACTGATTGACAAAATGAGCATCACTATTGCCTTGGTTAGAGCCGATCAGCTGCCTTTGGCTCACTCTGCCGCAATTAGGCGGGAACAAACTCACTGATGTGTTGGTACAATCCGAGTCGTCTCACGGTCTCCGGGCTTTGATTTCCTGGGTCCTGAGTCCAGTTGGCCGATTTCCTCCTTGATGGTGGCGATGAATAGTTCCGCCTGTTGCTGCCGCCGATTTGTATGTTGGTATGCTTTTATTTTATTATTTTATTTGTAATTTTTACTTTTGTTTGCTATTTATTCATTTTACATTATTTTACTTTATGTATAATTACTTCATAATTTTTTTACAAGCAATTTATTTGAATTTCTTTAAAAAAAAAACTTGTCGCAGCGCATGCGCACGCGGTCCCTTTTTTTCTTTCTTTTCTCCTTTTTTTCTTCTTCCTTTCTTTCTTTTTTTCCCCCCTTTTTCTTCCTATTTTTCTGAAGATGGTCCCCCATTGATATCCCTCGCCTATCGATCTATCTGCCGACCATAACACCACACTACGGTTTCGAGGTTCATTTCAGAGAAACAGGAGTGCAAAAGGAGGCTATCTTTGCCCAACGTATGCCATCGTCCACACCCTGGGATTAAGAGCCTCATGCTCTACCGACTGAGCTAGCCGGGCTCACACTGCAGCTGTAGGCCACATCTGTGATTTGGCCAATCGGGAACTCCAGAGGTACGCACATACATCCAGTACCAGTCTTTAGCCTGCCCGTTCACCAATCCATGGAAATCCCTCAGTACATCTGACCACGGAACTTGGTACAGTGACTGGAGATGTTCCAGCCGGAAGATAAATTCCGCCACCGGCATTCCCTTCGGGTCTCCGTCGAAGATCAGGCCCCACCTTCGGATGTGACTGCTCTCCTGCCTCGTATCCCCGATGCTCGTGCGGTTTCCTTGATAATGTCCACTCTCATTACCCGTTTATTGCATCCAGCACGATACGGGAACTTGTCGTTGTTAGGCTTGTTTCTGATGTTCCGATTCCAACGCTCGATTATCCACAAAAAGGTGAGTAGGTGCAGGTGGCCGATTAATTCTCGCCTATCTCGCTTCTTGTGAACTTGCATCGCTTCTCACTTTGTCCACTTTCAGGGATGAGACTACTTCCCTAATTTCTCGCATGAAACTTAACGTGCTGGCCTCCATTGTCTCTTTAAAAGCGCTCAATTCCTGCGACAGCGATGCTCTGTAGGTCTTGTGCGCTTGGGCTACCGCTATAGCCGACTTCAGCTCACTGGGTAGCTCCACTTCGCTCCTGGTTTGTTGCGTTGATGACGGGGTACCCGCTACATCGTCTCGGCTACGCATTCCGACTAGAGAAGTACTCTCCATTTCTTCGGTGGGTTTGGTATTTTGTGCACGGGTAGTTGGACGCATTTTCTCTTGCTCTCTATCCCTCTGAAAGTCCCCGCTGCGCCGCACTTTCCTCGACTGCCTGAATACCCCTTCGCTCATGTGATTCTTAATTTTCAATATGTTTCAACATTCAACAAAAAAAACGTATAATTATTTAACCCACAATTTTCATAATTATATGTATATAGATATGTATATGCATAAATATGCCTACGGAAAATAATTATCTGTACTTCTATGTATTAAATAAATAAATAACCAATAAATAACTCAAACAATTATATTATAAATATTTGACTAACCTAATCTCTAAGTCAAAATTGTCTTGTAACAATAATGCTGAGAACTAAGCTATCACTGAAAATCGACTTATCACAACAAACTAACACTCAAAATTCATACTCAGCACTCTCGGAAATGCAATTTAAACATTAAGATGGGTGAGATGAGGGTAACACCGTATGACGCCACCTACAGGTAACAATCGGCCTTTTCTCCGGCTCACGGACCAGTTAAACTTCACTTTCACTACTAATGATAATTGAAAGATGTTCCTTGACCAAATCGGCAGGACTACTGTTTGTGGCAGCGATGGACTCAGCATAGTAGGATGCTCATCCACGGTCCGACTAAACATTCCTCCTACTTGTTGGTCAAGGCCACCTGTTCAATATATGAAAATTGTTAATACTCAGAATTTCAAGTACAATCTCCTGATTATTTTAATTTCTTATCCATTCTTTTTTTTTTTTTTTCATGCGAGCATCATTTGTTGCTACAAATGTGCTTCGCGGTGTTGTTTAAATAGGGTGACATTTGTTCTTATGTCAGTCTAGTTTTTCAATTGGGCGCCATTTGTTATGCCTTGCCTGTCGTAAGCACCAATATATCGCTCAGCCGGCTAGCTATCGGCTCAGGGGTAGTTCGACCGCGATATAAAAAAAAACAAATATTTCCATCAAACCAGTCCGCTCGCTGCTGTGCTGGCTGTGTGGATGTTGTACAGCCTGCGTGTCCCTCCCTTCCTTGTGATTCCTCCTCTAAATTTCCTGGAGAAATTCCCTTTCATAATTATTTCTTTCTCGTTTGCTTCTTATGCCCTCATCTCACCCAATCACATTGATTTACCACATCATGTTCCTTTTTTCAGACTATTTAATTTACAATTCATATGATACATGTAACATCGTGATCCCTAACCTTTTTGTTGGCCAACACTAAATTCGCTTATATATATTTAATACAATTTTATCTATCTACTTAATTTAAAGCTTACAAAACATTTATGTTTTTTTCTTTTCTATTATTTGGCTTTGAAAGTGCGCATCACTGATTGACAAAATGAGCATCACTATTGCCTTGGTTAGGGCCGATCAGCTGCCTTTGGCTCACTCTGCCGCAATTAGGCGGGAACAAACTCACTGATGTGTTGGTACAATCCGAGTCGTCTCACGGTCTCCGGGCTTTGATTTCTTGGTTCCCGAGTCCAGTTGGCCGATTTCCTCCTTGATGGTGGCGATGAATAGTTCTGCCTGTTGCTGCCGCCGGTTTGTATGTTTGTATGTTTTTATTTTATTTATTATTTTTACTTTTGTTTTCTATTTATTTATTTTACATTATTTTACTTTATATATAATTACTTCATAATTTTTTTATAACCAATTTATTTGAATTCCTTTTTAATTCCTTCTCGCAGCGCATGCGCATGCGGTCCTCTCTTCCCCTTTTTCCCCCTTTTTTTTTCCTATTTTTCTCAAGATGGCCCCCCATCGATATCCCTCGCCTATCGGTCTATCTGCCGACCATAACAATGTACAATATGTAAAAATTTTGTAGTATTCCATTGAATTTAAATTCGTTCATTAAAATTATTTATATTACATTTTATGTTTAAATCTATTCCTGAATACCCCTTCGCTCATGTGATTCTTAATTTTCAATATGTTTCAACATTCAACAAAAAAAACGTATAATTATTTAACCCACAATTTTCATAATTATATGTATATAGATATGTATATGCATAAATATGCCTACGGAAAATAATTATCTGTACTTCTATGTATTAAATAAATAAATAACCAATAAATAACTCAAACAATTATATTATAAATATTTGACTAACCTAATCTCTAAGTCAAAATTGTCTTGTAACAATAATGCTGAGAACTAAGCTATCACTGAAAATCGACTTATCACAACAAACTAACACTCAAAATTCATACTCAGCACTCTCGGAAATGCAATTTAAACATTAAGATGGGTGAGATGAGGGTAACACCGTATGACGCCACCTACAGGTAACAATCGGCCTTTTCTCCGGCTCACGGACCAGTTAAACTTCACTTTCACTACTAATGATAATTGAAAGATGTTCCTTGACCAAATCGGCAGGACTACTGTTTGTGGCAGCGATGGACTCAGCATAGTAGGATGCTCATCCACGGTCCGACTAAACATTCCTCCTACTTGTTGGTCAAGGCCACCTGTTCAATATATGAAAATTGTTAATACTCAGAATTTCAAGTACAATCTCCTGATTATTTTAATTTCTTATCCATTCTTTTTTTTATTTCTTTCATGCGAGCATCATTTGTTGCTACAAATGTGCTTCGCGGTGTTGTTTAAATAGGGTGACATTTGTTCTTATGTCAGCCTAGTTTTTCAATTGGGCGCCATTTGTTATGCCTTGCCTGTCGTAAGCACCAATATATCGCTCAGCCGGCTAGCTATCGGCTCAGGGGTAGTTCGACCGCGATATAAAAAAAAACAAATATTTCCATCAAACCAGTCCGCTCGCTGCTGTGCTGGCTGTGTGGATGTTGTACAGCCTGCGTGTCCCTCCCTTCCTTGTGATTCCTCCTCTAAATTTCCTGGAGAAATTCCCTTTCATAATTATTTCTTTCTCGTTTGCTTCTTATGCCCTCATCTTACCCAATCACATTGATTTACCACATCATGTTCCTTTTTTCAGACTATTTAATTTACAATTCATATGATACATGTAACATCGTGATCCCTAACCTTTTTGTTGGCCAACACTAAATTCGCTTATATATATTTAATACAATTTTATCTATCTACTTAATTTAAAGCTTACAAAACATTTATGTTTTTTTCTTTTCTATTATTTGGCTTTGAAAGTGCGCATCACTGATTGACAAAATGAGCATCACTATTGCCTTGGTTAGGGCCGATCAGCTGTCTATGGCTCACTCTGCCGCAATTAGGCGGGAACAAACTCACTGATGTGTTGATACAATCCGAGTCATCTCACGGTCTCCGGGCTTTGATTTCTTGGTTCCCGAGTCCAGTTGGCCGATTTCCTCCTTGATGGTGGCGATGAATAGTTCTGCCTGTTGCTGCCGCCGGTTTGTATGTTTGTATGTTTTTATTTTATTTATTATTTTTACTTTTGTTTTCTATTTATTTATTTTACATTATTTTACTTTATATATAATTACTTCATAATTTTTTTATAACCAATTTATTTGAATTCCTTTTTAATTCCTTCTCGCAGCGCATGCGCATGCGGTCCTCTCTTCCCCTTTTTCCCCCTTTTTTTTTCCTGTTTTTCTCAAGATGGCCCCCCATCGATATCCCTCGCCTATCGGTCTATCTGCCGACCATAACAATGTACAATATGTAAAAATTTTGTAGTATTCCATTGAATTTAAATTCGTTCATTAAAATTATTTATATTACATTTTATGTTTAAATCTATTTCGATGAACTTAAACATATAGACAGATAAACAGATTTCTTTAAGTGGTATTATCAGTTTACAATTTATTTTGTAGATTTCATTTAAAAAGAATTGGGATATTTATATGTACATGTATATATTGAGCTTAGGTACTAAAAGACTTCATACTCAGAGATGTCCGAATACGATGAATATGTGTATATTTACAGGACTTTTATTACTTAGTATTATCACAAAGGCACATATGTATATTCGTTATGATTAAACATAGGGATTCCAATTGCTGCCGTCCTCGGGCAGCAGGTTATTCGTTATCAGCAATATCACATCGATGATCCACCAGACACCCACGCCGCCCATCGTCAACAGTTTGCCCACTGCGGTGCCCGTTTGTCCCAGGCAGAAGCGGTCCATGCCAAGGAAGCCAAGCAGCATGCTGTATATCAATGTGGTCACAAAGTAGTGATCCGTGTAGCGCACACACGGTACACCGTCCCGAAAGAAGGTCCTTGCGCCATAGCAATCGATGTCGGTGTAGACCGTGCACTGGACTCTTGTGTGCTCAACATCCGCGTAGAAGGAGCCACCGAAATGCAAACAGCCGTAGCCTTTCTCCTTCCATGCCGTCTCATTATTTCTATGATCGATAGGCTCCTTGCACTCCAGAAAGTCACGCGGCAAAAACGAGCACAGCACATTAGGCCCGAGAGGATTGAAATTGGACGATGCTTGGGAATTGGTGCCCGCCTGTGGCTGGGATTGCGATTGTACTGGCACAACGGATTGCACAGCTGTGCCCGAGACTACAGTTTGGGGCTGCTCCTTGTCGCTGCGCGCCTGTATGGCTTGCGTGACGGGATTAACGATTAGAAACGATAAAACCACGCTGTACACAATCAGTTTTCGCTGCATTGTTTGGTTTTTACAATATACTGCTACTTTTTGCACTGCTACTAGAGATAAGTGACTAGTGCACCAGAATAAACATCGCATTTATGCTCGATATGCAAATATATCGATATAACGATATATATATCTTGATGCGCGTTTCTATTAACCGATAAATATGAATAAAACACAAGGATAATATTTAGTGCATCCCAATCCAAACAATAATTAATCACGTTGTGAAATATTCAGGGGTTTTATTTAAGATATGAAATGTCGATTGATTCTATATTGACTGTTGTTAATTAAATATAAAAAATGAATTACATGCAAATATAATTTTGCACTTACATTCTTTATAGTCCACTGTTACATATTGAAATTCGAATTCTTCGCACAGGATTGTTTACAGTTTCGCAGCGAATGTCAGATTTTGTTTGTACGAAGCATCATCAAGTGGGAATCTAGTGTAATGGATATATTTGAGAATATTTGCCGCACTTGCGGTAACGACTGCTTGGAGGCCATGCACATATTCTTGGACAGTGTTTTGGTGCTGGAAAAGCAAGTGCCGATTTCGGAAATTATATTAAAATGTTTGCCAGCGTCTGCGTCGCTGCCGCCACTGAACAATGATGATGACTTTCCCAAGCAAATATGCCGCGTCTGCATCAAGAAACTGACAATGATCTACGAATTCAATACGAAATGGCTGGCGGCCAACAATGAGTTCAACGTGGCGCTCAAATTTGAACAGCGCCGGAATCGTTCCCGCTCTCAAACGCAGTCGCAGTTTAATCCGCCCCAGTTGCCAATGAAAGCCAAGCCGGCTGATGCGGCCGGTAATGTTACTGCAGCTGGTCAAATGGTGGTTAATGAACGTAAGTTTTCTTTTTTAAGAGATTATTAATTTAATATAATTCATATATGTTTGTTTTATTTCTTTTATAGCTAGCGACTTCATTGAAGATGTGAATTGTGAAACTGAGGTTAATTATCGGTGTGCCTTTTGCCCCGAAGGCTATTCCACGTTTGCTGCATACAGGATGCATCACAAAGCCATTCACCGGAATTGTCAATTCGTCTGCTATACGCCATAGCATCTGCATAAACTGAACTGAACTCATAGACACATAATTTAGTTTTGTTGTACTTGGCTATTTATATTGCGAAAAAAAAGAGGATAAAGATCGCAGTTGCACATCATTTTCATTTAATCATCTTCATCGGTGCGCACTTTCTTGGCACGCGGATCGTCGTGACGGAAGACAACGTAGCTCGTCTTGTAGAGGCGATTGTCTCCATCCTTGGCATAGTAGTTGGCCAAGCCAATTCCAGCCATAAAAATACCAGCGATGGCCAAAGCGGAGCCGCCAACAATATCGGGTATCTCGTTCCAGGCGCGCTTCAGCAAGGATGTTGTACCACGGGCAGTGGGTGCGGACATTGTGGGCGTCTTCTGCAAATAGTCGGTGTTTGTTGAATTATGCAATTATTTGGTAATTTCGTTATACTTATTGAAAATACGCGTTTCAATTACACAACAAGAGCAAGCCAGATGTTTAGCGATGTGCTATTTTTGACTACAATATCTATCGATGATATCGATATGTGATAGTTATATTGTGGAAAAATAGCTTCAATAGCTTATGTGATTTGAATTCGCGCGCCCAACAAAAATTGCCACTTTACGCTTATCGATTTGAATTAATTGTATTTAATTTTTTTTTTGGCGAACAATAACAGCTGTCATGTAAAATTGACAACAAATTTATGAAAAATCAGGATTAAATCTTGAAATTAAGACGTCAAATATTACAAAATATGTCGATTGTCCGGTAACAAGTTGCACTGCTTGCGCCTCATTACTCTGTTAACAGTTTGCTGGACACTTAACAGAATTTACTCCTCACTGAACATATTCACAATAGATTCAAGTGCCAGCACCGCCCATCTCTAATTCAATTCATAAGCTTATTCATAATTCATAACATCTTAAGGTTTCACGCAGCGACAAAAACAATATGACAGCTAAACCAGGACGCGCCCTACACTATGTATTCAAGATTGGCGATCGAGCTAAGAATGCATTTTTCTTTCGCAACATTCTGGGCATGCAGGTGAGATGAAAGCCTGAATCCCGGCTAAATGCAAGTACATCTACATATATATGTATATGAATATAAACACTAAGCAGACAGTATAGTAGAGGCGTCAAATCGACAACAAGTGCGTCAGTTGTTTTCTGAGTCTCTATCTCTGTCTCTGCCGAGACAATGATACCCACTAGACAAGTGTCTTTAGAAAGCAGAGCTACAATTGGCAATTCTACCTTGCAAAATATGAAAGTAGATTCTGTCGCATCAATTCTTGAAAGATACTCTAATCCAATCTATTTCAAATCTACAGCAATTCTTTTTTCTAACGAAAAATGGAAATCTTAGAAGGGGTATCATTGTCTCGACATGCGAAATTTGTTATTAGAACAGCCGTCTGCGCATTGTGAGATGATCCCGCTGAAACCTACACTTGTATGTTTCCCGATTCCGTGTGACCGGCGACAAACAAAGAATTGTTTGTCGAGACAAAGATACCCTGTTTTAGATTTGCACCATACATTTTGAGGGCTTCGGTTACAAAATTGGTTAACAGTTAAACCACCCCACTTTACATATATATCTGTAAGTATATAATGTATGTATTGATTATTACTAAGACTAAACAATCGCGACTGAATCATTTATCTAAAAAACAATGTGATTTGGCAGCACAACTGTGAAATAATCGCTTAGAAAACTAATTTTAGATAAGCAACAAATAGCAACAATGCAAAACTGTTCAGATTGATAAATTCTATACCCTTGGATATGATGGAACTATCTTCGATCCGTTCAAGTATATACGTATATATAGTCTTTATCAGCAATTGAGTTGATATAGCTATGTCCGTCTGTATGTCGATGAAACTTGTTTGCGGGTTTTCCTCGCTTTCATTTTTTGTAATTTTTATTTTTTATTGTTAGGTTTTGCGCCATGAGGAATTTAAAGAAGGCTGCGATGCGGAATGCAATGGGTAAATACGGATCAAGTTTCAAGATATCTTTATATATATATATATATATATATATATATATATATATATATTAATATTAATATTAATTCATATTAATATTATGAACTTCCTGTGCAGACCCTATGACAATCGTTGGAGCAAGACCATGGTGGGATATGGGCCTGAGCAGTCGCATTTCGTCATTGAGCTCACCTACAACTATGGCGTTAAGAGCTACGAGATGGGTAACTGCATCCAGCACTCAATTTGTAAATAACAAATAGTTGTGCTAATCACTTATGTATTTGCAGGCAATGATTTTGGTGGCATAACCGTACACTGCAAAGATATATTGGCACGTGCTGCTCAGCATTCGTATCCCGTTGGCAAGCAATGCGAGAGCAACGTGCTCACATCGCCAGATGGCTATAAGTTCTATATTGTTGATGTGACGCCCACTGTGGCGAATCCAGATCCCGTTCAGCAGGTGGAGCTGCATGTCACTAATTTGTCCGCCTCGCTCCAATACTGGAATGAGCTGCTTGGCATGAAGATTGTCAGCGAGACTAAAGAGTCCGCTTGGCTCAACTATGGCGAAAAACAAGCGAAGCTGCGTCTCACTCATTTGACTGATCCGCTGGATCGGGCCAAAGCATACGGACGCATTGCATTTGCCATACCCGCATCAACTCAAAAGCCATTGTTCGAGTCTGTGCAGAACGCTGGCGGCACCATTTTAAAGTCACTGATTACGCTGGATACGCCCGGCAAGGCATCCGTTACGGTGATAATTTTAGCCGATCCCGATGGGCATGAGATATGCTTTGTGGATGAGGAGGGTTTCTCTCAGCTGTCACAGGTCGAACCTGATGGCAATGCACGGCTGGACAAGTACATTGCTAAGGATCCCTATCAGGATTAGGAACAGACATGAGCCATGCTATAACTTTTTCTAATACTTCAACATACAAATTATAGAATCGTGTTTTTTTTTTTGTTTTGAAATATGTATACAATTTTGATAATGTTACGGTTGAGGGTACGAGTGTGAAATATATTTACATATGTATATTTAAAGTAAAATGTGCAACTTTTTAGATGTAGCCAATCGGCCAAGCAAGGGTTGTAACACGCCTGATCTCAATCGTATCGAGAATGGAGATACCCTGTAATGTTGTATGCATATAAATATGTTTTGTTTGTTGGTCAAAGCATTCTGGCAAATGTTTATTATGAAATTTATTTTTGAATAACATTCTAAAACGATTTTAGTTTCGTTTAAAACATTTTCGCTTTTAGCTGTTTTCTATTTCATTTTGTTTTACGTGATTTATTTTGGAGAGTTTTACATTTAAAATCACCAATGAGCGACATTCAGTTAGATCCATCTGTGATAGTGCTTAAATTGCCACCGTGGGATATAAATGGTTGGTCCTCGCAAGAGCGTCGCTCGGTTTACCGGAACTGGGCGCTGAGATATGCCCAGACACGTAATTTTACAGTCGCAATGCATTATTTTGATAAGTGCACCCATGATATGGACAACAATAAGACATTTGCGGCCTTGTGCATGCGGAGTAAGTTTAATCGGGAAATAGCACAGCCGCAAGAGGCACTCGAGGATAGCAAGAAAGCCGCTACGATAGCATCAGGGAGTGCCTTAGTCAATCTGCAGATAGCCGATTGTATGATCTCAACAGGTTTGAGGACAACAAGCTGACGCTGCATAATAATGTGCGACATAAAGTCGGAATGCCCAATTTACAGTTTGAATAGCGTCTGCTGTGTGTCAACAATAATTTCCAGGATAATGTCGGCGCTAGTGTGGGTCCATTTTTTCTCAAACACTCGTCCAAAATTAGTTCCATCCATGGTGAGATACTGAAATCCACAGCGCTAGTGGAGGCAATTCCTCACTCAAAGATCACTTCGTATCAAAAGAAATGCGAGGTTGAAAGTGTAGTGGTTATGCCGGCCGAGTTAATTTCGCCATTGGATGCGGCTCGACGCCAACGTAAAACGAAAATCTTTCATCAAAACTATCTAAATGGTGCCTGGAAAGCACTGCGTCAGAACCCCATTGTTCTCTTGGACAAATATTACAATTTAGCCAACGAACGTAAAAATTATTTAAGTGCTACATACAAGCGTGTCCAAAAGTTCACTCGAATGCTCCACGCACGCAGTCCCATCTACAATGCGGTCCATCGTCGCTGCAGCAATCCAGAGGTCTTGGAACGCTTCCATCTGACAAACATATATCGCATTCAGTACCAGACGCGTCGCAACATGCTATCCATATTGCGAAATATTCGAGACCTACGCGCCCAGAACGACACTGTGGTGAGTTGTCAGTGGGTGGATACAATATGAACAGGTTGCTTCTAGTAGCTAAGAAAGAAGAGCGTTACTCAAAAAAGTACACTTTTTGTGTACGGTTGCCAACTTTCCATTAGACATGGGTAAAAGGGTATAATGAAAGGGTCTCCGACCCCATAAGGTCTATTAGATATTATTGAACAATCAGATCTCGGGGAGAGCTGTAATGTGGCAATTTAACTGGAAATTATTGTATAATCGAGCTCTCTCGACTAGAGCATTCTTATATGTTTTGCTGTGGTTCAAAGTCTCTCCCAGTCGATTTCTCTCACTCTTACTTAATGAAATAAGTTGAAAAATTATTATTTTGATATTCCGTGTTTTTTTTCGGTGTAGGGCCTGCGAAAACTGGTATCGAAAGTAATGGGCGACTACAATGTGCTGAAGACGAGAAGGGTAAAGCCGTGGCAAATGAACTTTATGAACGAGGTTTATAATCACTTGGCACTGAGCTTGTGCGAGAACTTTCGCATGCCGACATATAGGGTGTCCCCATACGATAATGACGCAATGTGCCGTCTACTTGGAGTTCTGTTGTGGAAACCTGCCGAGCCCCAGAGCATTGTCTTTGGGAATCGTGCCACCTACGCCTATGAGGATGCCGATACTGCCTTCGAAGAGGCCAAAGTATTCAGGTAAGTTTCCAGCAGCTATATATCCATTCTATTATTGCTTCTGCATGCTCATCCGTTAGGCGGACCATAAATGGTCTTTCCAAGCGTTTGCATTTCGCCCGTCTGCCGATGGAGCGTAGCTATCTGTTGCATGAGCTAGCCGACATCCATTTGTCGCATAATCATCTAGTGCAGTGTCTGGACTATGCGACAAGGTCCGTCGAGGAGGCGGCGCGCAGTGCCAACATCAAGATCTGGGAGTTTCTGGCCACGATGTTGCAGGTAAAGGTGCATGCGATACTCGGCAAGTACGAGCGTCTGGCGGATGTTCTCAATAATGCCTACCGTTTGGCCATGGATCTCAAGGCCACCAATCTGTGCACATTCATCGAGTTCTGTCGCATGCTCAACATGGACTCCATAACGCTGCGTAAAATATCCATAGTGATGGCTAACAAACGGCGCCAGAAAATATCAAGTCGCTCCAGCTACAACACTTTATCGCCGGAAACGCCGGATGCGGATGTGGGTGTGAACGCAGTAAATGTGGCCTAGTGGAGCGAGTGGTTGTACGACCGTATGACCCTGCGGGACTTCCCCGTACACATAGCAGAGTGCACCAATCGCTCCTCGAAGCCAATCACTGTCGGAGACAAATATTATTATTATTTTATTAAAATTTCTAAAAAAAAAAATAAAAATTATGAAAAAAAAATCAAATTATGCAAAGTTCAAATCAATTTGTTTATATGCAGAAGAAAGAAGAAAATTACAACTAAAATGAGTATATACATTTATTAAAAACATATTCGTATGTAACAGGCAGAAGAAAGCATCTCCGGCTCCAGAAGATATCTATATGTATATTCTTGAACGTGAACAATTGTCGCGTTGGTATAGCCTTATCTATTTGTCCGTCTGTATAAACAGGCAGATCTCAGAGACTCGTGCTCGTGTATTAAGTTTATTTAATATTATCGATAACTGATTTCGTGAATATCGATGCTAATCGATTTTCGATGGCAATAAAAGCTATAATTTTAAAGGCACGTATACATAGTGCCTGTCCCGACCATAAGAAGTGAGAGCATTTCCATGCATGCTTACTGAAATGTGAAATTTAGAATTTAGTTTTTTTAACAGGGTATATAGTAGTGAGCTCCCTCGACTACAGCATTCTTGCTGATTGTTGTTGCACGTAAGCTAAACTTTTTACCACATGCAAAGTTCTGGCAAAGTCGCCAGTCGCCCCCTTCAACACATCCACTTGCCTCCACACACCTGAATGCAGTTAAGTTTATCGCATTTGGCGCGAATTAATTTAAAGGAAAAATGGCAACTTGATAAGCTTACTGGCGCTTAAAAAGTATTTGCAGTTTCAAATTTAAGTAATTATTTAAATTGCAGTTGTATAAAAACACAATTACTACGGGTTTCTTGACGTCGCATCGCGTTAATAATTCTAAAGCTGGTGATAACTGGTGATAAATAAAGAACGGTTTTCTTCGGCACACCGAAGATTACATACCCTGGCAAGGATGTTGGGTAGTTGCTTTCATCCTTCCACTATAAATGTACAAAAACCGACCGATTGGAGCTATATGAAATAGCAGTCTGATATTGACGAATTGTTGTCCAAACTTGGAATGTTAATAATATGCATATTGCGACAAATTGTTTAACAAAAAAGTATTATAAATGTATAAAATATATTAGTCTGATTTCGATGCTTTTTGTTGGCAATGTTAGAAGCATAATAACACGGATAACTGGTGAGTATTTTTTTTCAGATACTGACATATGTACTGCCTACAGTAAACAGATGTCAAAACGATTAAAAAGAGAGAGAGAGTGATACAGATATGGCTATATAGTCTCGGCTAGTGATATTGATCAACAACATATATATATATATATATATATATATATATATGTATGTGTCGTGACGCTTGTAATTCACCTCATAGAGTATATATATATACATATATACATATACTCTATGAGGTGAATTACAAGCGTCACGACACATACAATTTGAATTGATGAATTTAGTTATAGGAAATCCGTTAATTTGCAATATATCCCGCCCATTGATTAAAGTGTCGATTTGTTACTGTTGCAGCTACTGCTATGAAGGCATTGAAGCACGTACAACAATTTTGTTCATTATGCCATATTAAAAACGATTGTGTGTAGTTTATGTTATGTACAACTTTCTCACTTTTTAATATTTATTAGTATGCCAAATGCAATGCACTTGACTCCATTCAATTTAATACGCCCTTTCGCCTTCCCCTCCCCGTCACTCCCTCTTCTTTCCATCACCCACCGTCTGCCACCCTGTTCAAGTGGCAGCTAAATGGGGACTTGTTTTTCATCGATGAATTGTCGCTGTTTGCTGGCCCCAAACGACCCAAAATGGTCAAAAACGACTCTGACGAACGCTTCATTTGTCGCATGCAACGCGGCCGCAAATATGCAAAAGACCAAAATGCGTCAATAAATGCAGAATGCTACACTTGCAAAAAGAGGCAGCCACGAATGAAAAATGTGCTGAAAAAATTTTATTGTGTCAATGCTGGCCAATACACATTCACTCAGCGAGACATACAGAGAGCGAGATAGAGAGAGAAAGACGAAAAGAGAGAGAGATACATAGAAAATGCTTTCACAGGAGAGCAAGGCGGAGTGAAAGAGACAGAAAAATAAATAGCGAACGAGAGAGAGAGAGAGAGAGAGAGAGAAAGAGAAAGAGAAATTGGGTTGAGTTGGCAATGTCCCGATGGGCCAAAACAAATGCAAAATGTGTTCCACTCTCTATACAAGTACTTACAAACACACACATTTATATATATATATATATATATATATATATATATATATATATATATATATTGTATGTGCTCAGTAGCTCATTATGACAGACTTGTCATTAAAAATTAAAAGAGAAGACAAAAAAAAAATAAAATAAAAAAAAACACATACTGAGCGAAATTGTAAAATAGCAGTAGTTTAGTATTCAACATTTTTTTTTTTCTTTATATCACATTTTTTCTACGAAGTGGTTGAGCTTGACATTGCCTTAAACTTGTAATTTTGAAAGTAACTTCATTAATGTACAAAATATAGGAGACTCTTTTTAGTGGGTTTTATTGGCTTTAATTTGAAACATTATGCTAGCCACAAGTCAAGTAAGTTTAAATCCAATTAACGTTAATAAAAATGTGAGTTCTTTGCAATATTTGTAAGACTCAAAAGCATTGTTGCCCAGTTGTAGCAGTTTAGTTCGCTAGAAGTCAGTGCTGGTAAAAAGCAGCAAAGAACTTGGCGAGAGCCAATCGCAGACACAGAGTCCAGTCCAGTCCAGTTCAGAATGGCTTCGTTTCGTGCCTTGCACTTCAAACTGTTGCCAAGAATTCTGGCAAACGACAACAACAACAATAAGGCATGCCACCTGCCAGTTATGTGCACAAAGCGACAACCTTATTGGCCAAAATTGAGGTCAACACAAGAAGGTCGTCCCGGCTCGGCTCGGTTCTCAAGTCGATTCAAGTCTACGTTGCTAATGGTAACTGTGACGCTCTGACGATGACGCTCTCACGATGACGGTGATGGCCACGATAACAGCACAGCACAAATAATTGGCCATGGCAACCAAAAAGCCAAATTGCATTGAACGTTAAGTTTTCTTTTGAGTGCAGTGTGCAACAGCCCCAAAAGCAGCTGCCAGACCCAAAAGAACTTGCAAATGATAGCATACTCGTACATATATAATATACATACATAAATATATCATAAAATCTGAACAATTTATTACCTTTCTACACAGCCTGGACCTGACTTGGCTGCTGCGGCAATAGCCGTGAAGTTTGCATAAACATTTTGATCGGCACATTCGACTTTCTTTGATAGAATCTCAATTAAAAGCTTAAAAGATTTTGACTACAGTCACATTTTCTGTCAATAAAAAAAATATACCCATAGAGATAGGCAAGTAAGAGAAAAAAGAGATATAAGTAATTGTTCCAAAATTGAGTTTAAATGAAGCTTTAGTATCTTACCATGTTCCAAATATTTTCGTTCGTTATTTTGATTCTATATGAACTAATAATATGGGTTACTGTAACTGATTATTAAAAATGTGTTGAGTTGCGCCTTCGATTCAGAAATTCAACTGGTAAAGTTGTGGTTTTTGTTCCGATTTGACGCACTATTTCCCTTAACTTGTCCCTTTTTTTATAACCTTATTTTCACAATTTTTATAGCATATGTAATTCGGAAGTATGGGTGTGTGTATGTGCGCGTATGTTTTATGCTGGCTGTTGTGATTATTGGAGCGAGGTGGGAAAAGTGAACTACTAATTTACGACTGATTTATAAGATTGATTAGTTGTTGGAAAGGCTCTCCAAAGGCTGCAGGAACTGTCGACCCTCCGCTAAATTAAAGCGGGTCTATCAAAAGCCTTAACAAAATAACGAAAATTAACAAACAACGATACACTTTGCCAAACTATTTTATACCCTTTAATATGTAATTAACAAAGAACGATGTGGGACAATTCAAATTAATATTCAACATCATCTTAATAGCTGCAATATTTTGATTCTTATCCAAGATTTAGATATTTATCTAAGAGAGATCTGGCGTATAAGCCATATGTCAAGCATACAATTACATCAAGTATACGACTCATTTGACAATTTCCAAAACATCAATCAATTTGCATATACCCCATATAGCTAACGCATATAAGGGATATATAACAAGTTTGAAGTAGACAGAGCTCGAATGGAAGATACGCTGAATTCAGCTGCTAAAAGTATATTAAATCGATTAAAACAAAGACTCAAATTATATTATATATACGACTACTTTTATTACAAATTAATATCAGCTTTTGATGCTGATCAAGAATAGATATATTTTATGTCAAAGTGCTTTCTTCTGCGTGTTAATACTTTTGCACAACTTCAATATACCTTTTTCCCATTGTGAATGAGTTCAGGGTATACAAATATATATATATATATATATATATATATATATATGCAACTAAACCATCAAAATGAATGCGAAAAATGTTGAAAACAAAAGCAAAGCACATACATATGTACATATGTATGCATATAGAAATAGTAGGTGGGCGTGGCATTTAGTGTTCATTTAGTGTTCCCCATAGGCGCAATGCAATAAGCAATGGACCCCACCAAGGTGCCATTAGCTAAAATAAACAATAATCTAGAAAGGAGCAGCTGGCTTGAGCGATGTGGATGGATGCAGCAAAACAAATAAAATTAAATTATTATGTAGAGTGCAAATAAAACTCGAGTACTTAGCATGCAAATCGAATAACAAATCGGCAGCAGACACCACAACACACTCCACACACACAAACACACACACATATAAATGCAGGCAGGCAGAGACATAGGCCAAGTTGGGGGCAGCCATAAAACGTTATGAGTAATCATAGACGCATAGCTAACAATAAGAACAAGAATGTGCAGATACATTTACGCAGTGCCGAATTTGAGATACACTTTTTGATAGAAATGAAACTATCTATTCAAAATAGGCTGTCAAATCGAATCGTATTTCAGTAACGATTCCGGTACGTAATAAGTGTTATGAATTCGTTTCAAATTTGTGTCGTTAATGAATTTGATTTCGTTAATGAATGATAATATCGGTCAGTCTAACTGGTTTCTAAACAACTTTGAGCAGCGGTTTCGGTTCTGAAATTCAATTCCTAAAATTGCTGTTCCGGTTCAAGTTTGACCTGACATGAATGTATCTAGGTTAGGTTATGTCGGCTGTCAGCCCGATGGGCTGACACACTTAGGCCATATTTGGCCCGTTGTGATGTGAATGTATCTAAATTAGGTACATATATATATTTTATTTATGACATCTTAATATCTTACGCTGCTTTAGATTAGATTAAGCGTTTCTTGTCCGACTTAAACTATAGCTAAAAACAATATCTGTACTAAGTTGACAGTTGATATGCCCTAAATGAAATGGTATCTCAATAAGAACAACAAAAATCCAAATAAACACATAAATAAATCAAACATGGTACTACGACAAATCTCGGTTGGCCAGCACATTAAAATATGGCCAATAACAACTAAATATCCATGATATGATGATGATACTGATGATGATGATGATTATGTTCGTTGACCATGGGTAAATGCTTAGTAATAGGAGACGCAGAAAAAAAATGTGAGGAGATGGAAGAACAAAAAAAATCAAAACCGAATTCGACTTGCACATTTTTGTAATCAACATAAAATCCAATCATCCGTCGTGGACAACAGCCAACAGCCGTTCAGCAAGCGTATGGGCTGTAAAAGGGGAGAATGTGGGGGAGGCGGGTGTGTCAGGATGTTTGAGTGATAAGGGGACATTGTGAACAAGCAAAGGGCTATGCTTTTTCTAAAACTTTTCGACTGTTCGGTGCTGCGAGCAAGTATTGTGAGTAAAGTAAGTTTTTGCGTTGCCCTAAAAAAAAGAAGGAAGAAAAAAATGCGAAAAACGAAAATTTTGATTTATGAGTCGGGAGTAGCAAAACCAAAATATGCGCTGCTCATTTATAACGCGCTTAAATCTAATACGCTCAGTTCCCATGCGAGAGAAGTCGGACGCAATGTGCGGGGAGTTGAATTACACACTGTCTGAATGTCTCTTGCTGTCGCTGTCGTTGCTCTTCTTTCTCCTTCTCCATGTTCGTCGCCATCTCCGTCTACTTCTCGTGCTGGTTCTGGGTCTGGGTCTGGTCCTGCTCTTGCTCCTCTCTGGCTTGTCGTGTTGAAGCTGTCGCGTCCGTATCCGCCAACCGCCAAACGTGCGTAAAGCGACGCGTGTCCGCTTTATGATTAATATGCGCTACAATACAAAATACACGATAAATAAGCAGCAAAGGCAGTAGCAGTAGCAGCGAGAGCTGGAGTCGGAGCTGGCCAAACTGACGCACACTAGCCCGAATGCCAGATGAAAGATGAAGACAAGGCACAGACGCTGTCTCCTTTGATGTCAAGTATCGCGCTCATAAATAGGCAATGATTTTTTGTAACTTCAGACAGTCCCATTGTGCCCCAGGGTGTAAGGCAAGTCGAGTGTATATGGAGTATGAAATTGGGCAGTACCTTCAAGAGTGTAATTATGTGCACATTATCCTGCATCAATAATCAGTGAAAGCTATTAAGCTTAGATTACTTCTAATCAAGTCAACTACAAAATATTGCTGCGAAATCTTCGAAGGGCTATTTTTGAAAACATATCTGTTTTCAAAAACGTTCAAGTACTTACTATTTAATCACATCTAGTTAATTGGTGAATATTGAAATTATTAATTTACAAGTATCAATTGAATTGAGGATGGGGGCGAGCAGAGATGCTTAAAGGCTGTCCCAACTGACCTGCTCAACGTTTCCTTAACGTTCTATAAAATATAAACGCTCACTCTTTCCACTTTCCATCTTTCTGTGTGTGTGTGTGTCTTGTTGTGCTGCTTTTGTGCTGGCATTGTGTGACAATGGTGACCGAGCTTCAGCTTCAGGTCCAGAGCACACAAGGAATGACAACGGGAAACAAACAAATTAGCACAACTGCCGCAACGGCATTTGTGGCTCTGCAAGATATATCTGTGTGTGTGACCAAAACTAACACCAATTGCTCACCTTTTAACTTGGATTCCGACTGTGCGCCGACGGGTAGTCGGAGTCAAGTGTCGGATACTGAGCTTGGTCTTAGGGTTTGGGGTCTTGGGCTTGCTTTCAGTGTTTGCTTTCTGTTCCAAGTCGCTTTCAGCTCTAGGCATAATTTTATCGCCTACATGTCATATTCTATTGTAGCATTTGCTGTCATTGTAATGAAACACAGCGCCGCACATTTGTTAAAGGCCAAACGAGCGCACAAATGAAGGTGCGAACTGACCCCAGGAACCCCATCGGACCCTCACTTCTATTGTTCTAAATATTACTGCGTGTTTTCTCTTTCTCTTAGTGTCTGTATGTGTGTGTGTGTGTCTATATGTGTGTGTACTTTGTTAGTCATTTTGCTGCTTTCGTATTGTGTATTGTATGTTGCGGTCAGCTTGTTCTATCGCTATCCCTATCTCAATCGACATCTCTTTCTCACTCTCTCCCTCTCACTCTATCTTTCTCTTTCTCTCTCCCCTCTATCTCTCAGTTGGCTTCTTTCACTTTGCATTCACATGCAATTCCTGTGCCTGTTTTTGCACCTACTGTTCTATATATTTCATCCAAACAAATATATATTAACACAAAACACATAGTGCACTTGCAGAAAAATATAATCTGGATGTTGTAAAATTGCCGATAAAATGGTTTTCATTAACTTCTAAACTATAAGGTAGAATTTTTGGAATTAAAACCTAGAAATATATTAAAAAAAACTATAATGAAAATGTAGTAATTTCAAAATAAAAAGTGACTGACCTCATATTTATTTATCAACAACTCTCGAAAGAAAATTGATTAATCCAAATTATAGTTGCTAATAATAATATGTATGAACATCTAAAAATTATAATTTGGTAAATTTAGAAATCATATGTATCTGAAAATAAAAATCATATTTTATATCTTTAGATTCTAGTGCATATTATTTTCAGAGTGTAGGACAACCCTTTCACTTGCATGGCACGTAGCACACACCTACACATACATATATACACAAATATTTAAATAGTAAATACATGAATACATATATTATGGTTTGTTCTCGTTTCAGTGGCCCCACTGTGCGCACCGTGTGACAGCAAAAGTGCAAATGTCATTCGATGCCTGCCGCATTTAAAGTATTACGGAATTAACATTTCGTTGTGCCGCTTTTTGCATATGGGCGACGAACTCTGTCAGTCAGTCCCCCACCCAACCACATCCCCCACCAACTTTCGTCTCGCTACCAATGCCTTAGCCCCAGCCCACCACCCCTGCCCCCTACACCTTCCTTCCTCCTTGTGTGTGTGTGTAAAAATTGCGCTTCCTTTTATGCCGTCGCTTCTCATTTTTCATTAGTTTAGTGGGTTTGTGGCACATGACAGTCACAGTCAGGCAGTGCACGGGTCTCAAACACACACACACACAATTACCCAGACGCTTTCTTGTGCTTTTGGTCGGTCTGTCTTTTTAGTCCCTAGATGTCGTGGCCTCATGCCCTCAACTACTACATCTACTGCAACTTTCTAGACTCTTCCAGCCAGATGTGACCAATTTCATTTCGCTGCCAGCGAGCTGCAATTGCATGCAATGCACTCATACACACACACAAAGCAATATAAAATTTTTGTAAATTAATTTAAATAGTTTCTCAAGATCAATAATTTAGTTGAGTTAATTCAGTCTTTGCTATGGGCTTCAGCTTAGTGCACTTGTCTCAGTCATAAAATAAATGTTTTTTTAAATATATATTTTCTTTAATTTCATTTTACTTCTCTTTTATACAAGATTGCAAGGTGATATTTTGATTACTTACAAATTTGAAACACTCGGGAAAAACATATGCTATGAGTTACTTTAACATTAAATTTGTGCCAGAATTCGTGTGTCAAACCGATTCTCACTAAAGTTCCGATACGTTAAATATAAAGGGTAAGAATATATTCGGTATTCGGATTTGTTTATGCTACTATATGAACTAATAGTATAGGTTCCAGTAGTTGTTTGACACACTGTTTTACACATTTCGATAGTTATAATATAACCAATTAAGTTATAATAATATCCAATTAATATACATACGATGGTTTTTGTTGAGTTTCCCTTAAAGTTTGAGTTTCTTAATGAGGTTTTTAATTTATGTTTTGAATTGTCTGCATATTATGCCTCACACACATTCACACACACACAGAGGTTGCTTGGCATTGTTATAGCTTTTTTGTTGTCGGTGCTGTTGTTGTTGTATTATTTCACTCTTTGACTTCAAGTATCTTGCCCTTGCTGCAGATAATTTTTCGTAAATGATTCAGATTTTATGCACTCGCTCCTAGGAGCAAATTAGCAAAAGGACGCAAGAAAATTAGAGCCTCGAACCTATTAGTGGAAACTGCCTTCCTTCAAACTCACTTTGAACATTGGAGTGCCGAGTTTAATATTAATGCATATAGAAACTTTTACTAGAATTGTTTGTTGAAATAAAAGACACACAAATAAAATTACTTTTGCACAGGTTGAATTAATTGAATTATTATTTAATCAGCAACCTTCTACTTCTGTAACAACAACTGGAACCTAAGCATACAGCAACGGGCAAAAAAGGCGAAATAAATAGATTACTGTGTGCCAATAGAACATCTTACTACATTACTTACATTTCCCCAAGGGGGGAATTGATTCACGGTACCCCAGCACCCTCGGCTGCCGGGACTTTCATCACAGATGGCTCAAAGCTGTACAATTGTTTAGGCGGAGGCCTTTTTCTCTGAGCAATAAAATATACTGAAATCTGTCGGACTTCCGGAGGATTGTATTGTATGTCAATTCAGACTATGCATTGTTAACATCTATATTGATATTATTCCATTTGTGCGATATCTACAAACTTGAAATCTCTAACAAGCTGTCCCGAAATGGTCACCACGACATTGAGGACAACTGCATTGCTGACGAACTAGCTACTGTGCCCCTCCGCCTATATAGGGATTGTATATCCTGGCTACCTTCAAGCTAATTATCAAAGAGCAAAGCAGGCGCATGTCAAACAATGTAGTAAGAAGAGGAATATCCTGAAGACTTGTTTTGCTCCTGCCCCTATTTGCAAGGCCTTTTCTAATCTATCGATCTATCGGAGTTAACAGAACTAGGACCAACTAAGATTGCGAAATTCACAAACACAAGTAGATGGACTCATTTTTGATTCGAATGTGACATGAAATTGAGAAGAATCCAAATCATATTATGACAACTGGGCCAAACCTGGCCTATGCACGATGCTCGTACAGTCGACAACCGTCTTAGCTAACCTTATCTAATTGGCAACGAATCTGGTCAATTCTGGTGATTTTGTTTAATAGAAATTTTACAAAATACAAATTTCCCTTATGAGTGGAATTCAATCAAGGCTCTTTATATGCAGCAGATTTAATTTGACAAAAAGGTAAGGCAAACTTGTAATCAGAAATCAGGATGTGGCCAAAACTTAACTACAGTGTCTGTCAAAAGTTTTTGGCTACATCGCAGCCATCCAATCGGTCAACTTTACATAAACAATTGCTTAACCAAACACTCAACTCGCACACTAACTTCAGACAGGACTCTGGTCAGCTGGTCGGAGAAAAGCACACACACACCCACACACAGTAGTCAGCCACATTCAGACGTGAGTACATATGTTTGTGTGGATGGCAAAACTGTTGGCCAATCTTAATGTGGCGACTGTCCAGAGGCACTGGGGCAAGCAGGGTTTTATTTGTTGTCGTTCTTATTGATTCATAAATATTTCAAAGCATTTCCAACACACACAGCTCAAGAAATGGAGGCGAAAAAAGAAAATAAATAAAGTTGTGAAAAAGAAAACAAAAATAAGCCGAACCACTCTCAATGAATATATCAAAACTATAAAAATACCGTAAAGTGTTTTTCAAACATGGGCAATGCTCACCTTAAGCAGCACACCAGCTCTTCGGCTCTCTCTCCACATTTCTCTCCCTCACTGCCGCTTGCTGTATGTGAGTGTATGTGTGTTTGTTTGTGTATTTGTATTTGTCTGCTCTCGTTTTTGCCTGTTCCCGCTTCTTAGCCGTAATGTATCAACAGTTAAAGATTTTTTTTCTTTGGTATTTTGCTCCGTTTTCGTTTCTGCTGCTTGCACTTCGCTTTGAATTTTCATTTTTATTTATTTGCGCATATTTGATTTGCTTGCAGACCAGAAAAGCAGAAGAACGACTCCTGTCCTATGTCCTCTGTCCTCTGTCCCGTGTCCTTTTATCCCGCTGCTTCTGCTATCCATGAGCCGTTAGTCCACAAAGCTTATGGCTTTTTATATGCCTTATTTAGCTTGCGTCCGTTGAACATATTGAAGTAGGCGCCAGGGCACGGTGCACAACGGACTTTTCAGCTCCCAGCTTGCTTACATCTGTTGTTCCCCCCCCTCCCCCCCACACGTAGAGTGAAGCGTCTACATTTAGATAAGCACCCCGATGGAGAGGCGGTGGACACCTTCGCTCCGCCTTCGATGCACAACTTACACCGAGTTATAAAGCATATCTTTATACATTTGGCCTGCCATCGATATGTTTGTAGTGTCTCCCATTCTCATATATTGGCATGTCCCTTCATGTGTGTGTGTGTATGTATGCTTGTACTGCGCTGATTTAAATATTCTGTCGCAAACTGGAGGTTATGCTAAATACTTATGCATGACTACTTTTCTATGACATCAAATAAATCACTTCTGTGTTTAGTTTTTGGTGTAAGTTTCAAGTTTCCATCGTTTAGTTTTAGTTACTCAACCCCCCCAAAAAAAGAGTATATTCTACTCACTTATTGCAAGTAATATGTATAACGTTAATAAAGGCAACTTAAATCAAGCAAAATAAAAAAAAAATAAAATTAAAAATAAACAATTATTTTTACAGACAAGTAAAGTAAAATTCAATTTAAGTATACGAAATTTAACAGACTAATTTCGGTTATTTGTTGTATAGTAATTTTAAATGGTCAGATAATATATAAAATAGCTTGTAGCAGCTAAGCATAAAAATACATTGTAGCTGTTCTTTGTAAATAACTGACAAATTGCATAATGAAGTTGACTCCTTAATTATATTATTAACAGACTCAATCTTCACTTAAAATGCCCGCCAGCTGTAAAAATAACACAGCCGGCTAATGCAACTTAACAGCATCGAGGCAGCGACGTTGGCAGCGAGCCGACGCAGCAGCAGCAGAGGTGAGAGTTGCGTTGCATATTTTGCAGCAGCCGGTAAAAAAGCTTCAGAGAGCGTTTGCATTTGGCAGTGCCTCTCTCAATTATATTGAATTGATATGCTCTCTGCGCTCTGCGCTGCTTTGCTGCTGTTCTGTTGTTTTTGCTGTTGTTGTTGCTGTTGCACAAATTTCCCGGATGCTTTTGCATTTCTCTGCAGGAGCTGCTGGATGCTGTCGCAGTCGCTGCAAAGTTTGGTTTTCCGGTCGCAGCATATGTATGTTGCAGTTGCCGTTGCTGCTGCCTCTGCTGCTGCCTCTGCTGCTGCCTCTGCTGCTGCCGCTGCTGCTGCTGAAGCACGTTGAAAATGTTGTAACTTTGCAGCTTATCCTGGAAATTACGTAAGCAACAGCAGCAGCGGCCGCCAGGACGACGAAGACTACTGCAATGCTGTCGCAATGAATAAGGCGGCAAATCAAAACAAAACTAAATGAAAAATATATCGACGACAGGACGCAGCAGGCGTAAGAAGAAGACCAAGAGCAAGAGCAGGAACAAGAACAAGATGCACAAGAAGGTGCAATGAAGCGGCACAAACAGCGAAATTAGAAGTTGGCATCTAGAGCTGCTCGTGTCCATGCAGAGTGACACGAGACAAGCCTGGAATGAAACTCACGATTTGTTTGCTGTTAACATATATAATAGATACAAACAAAACAAAAAAAAACTGTAATTGTTCTTCAGTTTTGTTGTTCAGTTTTACATTAAGAAATCTATAATATATATATAATATAATATTCGTGCTCGTGTTGAGTTTGACATGAGCGCATCTGTAGCAGAGGCAGGCGCTAGTCGGCGCAACTTTGGCTAATGTCACGACGCAGCCAGTTAAAAGTTCACCTTACCCGCTCCCTTGAGTGCTTCGTTTGTTAGTCTGCCAGTCTGTCTGTCCATCTGCCTCTGTCGTCCTCTGAGTATGCTCTCGTGTGGGTGTGTGTAAAGTTTTTGGCAATGGGCTCGTGATTCACGTGTGTGTGTATGTGTGTGTATGTAATAAACACAACATATTAACGTGCACAACGTGGCGGCGGCTGTTGGCCGTATTCCGAGAGCAAGTTAAAAGGATAATGACACTGGTCCGGGAATTTACCGCTAGCAGCCAAGCCATATCAATGGAACATGTGCTTGTCTTTGCCTGTGTTTGTGTGTGTGTGTGCTTGTGTGTGTTTGTGTGTGCTTGTCTGTGTGTTTGTGTTTGTGTATGTTTTTATGTTAGTTGGCAATGTACGCGTGTTGTGATCGTAATTCGCGATAAACCGGAATGCAAACAATTAATATTGATGTGCAACTTTCTTTCTTTGCCGCCTGCAACTGCAACACTTAAAAAAACTACTTATCTTAAATGAACTCTTTGCTTAGTTAATATCGCGTATCAACAATTTTTCTTTTGTTTTTTTTTTTTTATATATTTAAAGCATAACTAACACAAGATAACAAGTGCTTTTGCCCCGATACTCTTTTTACAGCAAATGCTTCGCAGCTCGTGGATTGCCTCAAAAATTTCTAATGTAAAATATGTTGATAATCTAGAGCTACTCACTATTGATTAAAAGTACGCTTAAATCGCATATTTTTAGTATTAATTTGAGAGTCAGAAAAAACACAACATGAATTTGCACTATTCTAACAAAGTTTTGCCCCAGCATTATGTTAACTGCAGGTTCAGGATGCAATGTTGCAAATTTCATTAGTTTTGTTGCAAGACTTTGTATCTGCATCCTGCTCTGTTTTCTGTGTGTGCGTTTGCTTCCTCTGTGTTTGTGAGTTTTTTACTTTTTGTTAATTTAATTAATTGGAATATCGTGATTTTCTGTATAGCTGCATCTAGCTTTATCATCAGAAATCATTGCTAAAGTTTGATTGTTTTGCCAGTTGTTCCGTAATGTTTTTAACTGTGTTTTGCTTGCGGCTTTCTGTTCACTGATCTCTGTTATCTTTGTTAATTGTGGGCTCAATTGTGATTTTGAAGTGCTTGGCAAGTTTCGCACCTACAAAACATTTTGCCTTTACAACAAACCGTCGACTTAATTAGTTTGTTATATAGGAACAGGAGCAGGGACAGGAACACAGTCACCGATAGCAACTGCGCCTGTGACTCGGATTCTGGTCTTGGTCCTGGACCCAGTGTAAGCTCCTGCCTGCTTTTGTTTCTCTTCTGTCTCTGCTCGCTTTGCTGTCATTCTCTCGTTGGTTGCTTGGTGTTCTGTTGACGGTGTCGGTGCCGGTAACGGTGTTGGTGGTGGCAACGGAAGTGGTTTCACAATGGAACTTAATGAGTATAAGCGGAAATTTAATCAGCAGTATAAATAATGAAATGTCAGCTGAATGTCTCGGCTCGCCTCGTCTCGCCTCGACTACTAGATAGATGTCCAAATAGATATATATTTATAGAAAGATAGTAGTAGTAGTGGCATCATTGCAACACCCAGTCCACCACCCGGCAATGAATCAAAACTCATTTGCCGCCCTTGTCGTTTGAGAACTGTTTGTAGTTGTTGGTCAATCAGCGTTGGCACTGAATGTCGCCGACACAAAATGAAACTTCAGGCGCTGTTGCGCTGTGAATAAAAACTAGACATGCATTGTATATATTTTATTTGAGTGCTATGACCACACGTCAAGAGACAAACAAATGAATGCTCTAGTCGAAACATAAATATCTTATTTGCAAATCGCAAAAAACCATTGTAATGAACTTTATCAGAAAATATCGAAAAAATTTTATACTCTGAGTATATAAACATTACTTAGACTGCCATTTATTCCGAATATATTTCGATATCGAGCAGAGCAGCTCGGTGTTTTAGCTATTTTGACAATATCATTTGGTCGCAAACAATATTCACGTACATTGTATTTATGTTGACACTCATTATACTGCTCAGGATCTGTCATGGATGCGAATAACTGTAGCAGAAAGGAGGCCAGGGCCAGAGAGATGGCAGAAAGGATATAAGGAGGAAAGTAAAGAAAAGCTTGTTTGCATAAATGTCAGTTTGTATTTCAATTCAATTAACAAATCAAAGATATTAAGAAGTTTATATATAAATACAGATTTGTTGGTTGAGAGTGCCTCTGAGTCCATATCAATGTGTTTGAATATGTGTACATGAATACGAAATTCAATGAATGTGCATCGAATGTGTATACCACATTAATTATGTGTAACTGAATAATCAAATAATATTTAAACGAAAAAATAATTTTTTTTTGTAATTAATTTATCCAGATCATCTGGCAGAAGCAGGGAAGGTAGCCTTTGATGGTATAATGTATAATATGATGTCCTGATGCGCTTTCTAAGAGTCAGTGATTTTTCTAGCGATAGGATATTTATGATATGACATTAGTGGGAGGCTGCTTTCATTGACACTGCTCAGCTTCTTGGTAAAATTAACCTGAACTGGTTTTGTGCAGGATAGGAATTGATGATAGCTTAGAGCTAGCATGCGGAACGATCTATACAGGTGGTCCGTGTTATCAGATAGTTGTCCTTATTCAGGGGCGGCATGCCAGCTTTACAAATCATTAAATAGCGGACGACTCAGTACAGTGCCCTGTGGGATGGAAAATAATTTCATTACGATTTTTACATATATATGTACATACATATTTGAGTAAATAATCAGAATGTATGCATTTATGTCTATCGTATTGAAGACATACCTTAAGTCGCACCAAATTTGAGGCATTCCCTAGTTAAGAAAACAACGCTGAAATTCTTATATTGTATACTTTTTTAACACTTTCGAAGGGTATGTCGAATGCCATTAAGTATGTGACGCACTGAATAAGACATACCCGACCTTATAATGTGTAGAGAGTTGTATTCTTGATCGGCATCACTGGCCGAGTCTGTCTAACTGTCTGTCTGTCTGATTCTATACAAACTAGTTTCACACACGGGTTGGGTTGGGTTGGGAGAAGGCGTTTTTGATTGTGTTGTGCTGCGAAGCATGCAATTTGAATTGAACTTTTCACAAGCAAATAAACTTGCACACACGCTCAGCGACTGCGATTCGCAGCTAAAAATTTAATTTGCCAATTCATAAACAATTTCTGTAATAAAACGAAGCAAGTATCAGTAATAATAGTAAAAATAATAAAAAATAAGCTTTTCACAACATAAAGACTCATTTGGCTTCGGTTTCAAGTGTTTTCTCTTCTCCTTTTTTTTTTTTTGTTTATATTGTTTTCTTGGCTGCAACGCCCCGTTTCAAGTTACAAGTTCTTGTCTAAATCGCAGTCTTGGCCAGCTTCCCATATCCATTTCCATTTTGGTATACCATTTTTGGTATGCGTTTACAATGTTGGGCGTGTTTTTGTCGCCTTCGCTCTTCAACGCGCTCAGATTTGCTTTTCTGGGATTGTTTTCCCCCGCTTTTATATGTCTTTCTCCGTGCATAACAAATTTCCTCTTCATAAGTTAAGACATTCGGTTCTACAAATACTTCTTTCCCCTCTCCCGCCTCCTTCTCTCTCTATCACTCACTCTGAGTTTACGACTAAGCTAAGCTGCACAAATCGCATAAGCTGGTTTTATCACACCCGAAATTGCCTCGAAGCACAAGCTGCTAAGCCTCCAAGAAGATAAATATGACACATCGTGGAAGTAGTCGAGTGTTATCTGATTTGTATATTGTATATTGCACATTATGGTCTTGCTCTTGAATTAAGTACTCAATAAAGTTGGTAACAGTATGGAATCGGTGAGTTTCTGGATTTAGATTATGATACAACAAACGATTCGACTATGAGATACCCCGAACTTAGCTGTTAAGCACAGGTGCTATCGAAAATCGATTTGTATCGATATTCGGGAAATATGCTAGTTATCGATTTAATGAAATAAACTCGTTCTGCTCTTATTGCCTCTAGAGCCGAAGAGTTCATACAAATGGATAGACTTACATGGCTAAATCGAATTGGTTATCGATGCTCATCAATTATACGTTATTTTATCGGACATTCCACAATTTTATTAAATTAAAAACAGTTAAAAGTCTGTAGTCTGCAGAATAATGTATATATTTATATTTATTTGCACAATGTTGTTAACCATTTAGTAAAAATATTGTTTTCTTAATATTTATGAAAATGAAGAATACAAGTTCTACAACATTTACGACAAATTTAAATCGATTAGATTGTTTGCTTTATATATTAGATTATATCCTTTGTGGCGACAGCTATTCTTCCCATTTATATTTATATATAGCGACATATACATTTAGGCAAGATAAAGAGAGATTCAGTTTAAGTGCATAAACTGTTTTGAATGCAATGACTAAAAATCACAACGTGGAATATTAAACGGAAACAGGCGCAGATATTGGAAATGGGAATCGGGAATTAGGAGTTCAGTGAAGAGGACATAAACACTGCCGCCTAAGTGCCCCAATAATCACTTCAATCACGTTTGCATAATTGTTCAATTATGAAGCAATTACGTGAATCCGAAACCTTCGGGCTCCTTATTGTAGTTGTTGTTGGTGTGGTTGTCGCTCCTGTCGATCCTGTTGTTGTTGTTGTTGCTGCTTCTGGTGCAATCGGGTCGTCCATTTGTCGGGGCTGTTATCAGTAATATGCCAAACCGAAAAACATTGCCAGGCGACCGCGTCGCCAACAAAAATTAGCAGACATTGGAAATTGCCAACGGGTCGCGCATCCCTTTCCTGCACCCTCCTTCCCTCCCAATGCCCACACCATCGCTGTGCTTATTTATCCACAGTGCTGTTATGTGTATGTGTGTGTGTGTTCTGTATCTGTTGTGTGTTGTATGTGTATGCTGATGTGTCATATTAATTAAACGTTTGATTACTAGGACGTGCCGCGCTGCAGCCTAACATTTTTGTTCAATATAGTATTTTTGCTGCGCACGAGTATTTTTCGGGATAATTGGGAAATCCGTTGCTCCTTGTTGTAGTTGTTGTTGGTGCTACTGTTGTTGCACAATGTCAAAGACACAAGAGATATAGGATTGGAAAATTAACTGCAATTTTTATGGGTGGCATGGCAACGCTAAATGAAAGTACTACTTGAAAATATTTCAGAAACGATTGCACACAAACAATTTACATCAATGCACAGGAATTCAATTAGATTTATTTGCGTTTATGCGTATCTTAAGAACCGCAATTAAATTAAAATCTTTAAAGTAGTGACTTGAAATTTGTTACCAAAACATAAACAACTGTAAAGCGGGACGAGCAGACAAGAATGGGGCAGAGAGGACCCATAGGAAACACACAACTGAGAAACAAAGAAAGATATTTGCAACAATCGAACTGGGCAGAGGCACAAAATCTAAGACAGGCCACATCTTAGCTGATTGTGTCACCTTATCAAAAAGAAGAGGCAAAAATTTCTTAAGCTTGAATGAAATAGAATCTCACAACCCGACAAAGATTCTTGAATTCGTAGATGAATCAGCGTTGATGGAGGAGCTATATACTCCGAGGTGGGCAAAATATGTCAAATAATATTAATAATATACAACAGTTTAGTGTTATATTTCAGATTCAGCTATACTATACAAATGTAACATTTCGAACAGATAATTGTTTACTCATAACTGCAATGATTAGAGAACTCAATTAGATTATTTCTTTCCGTCATGATATGTATATATACCACATATGTGCTATCGATTGATAATCTAAATTGCAAATTGAATTCACATGAATTCACATATATATCATTAGCCCCAAATTGCTGACCCACCTGGGGCAGTTATCAAAATGAGGCATACCGCATAAATTAAATGGAAGACCAATCGACCGACAAACTGACTGGCCTGCTCACTAATAAAGCTGCCTCACTAGGTGACTAACTGACCAACTGACTAATTGACCGATTGACCAATTCACTGACTGACTGACCGATTGACTGACTGACTGAGCAGTGGCCCCTTAATGAGTGCTCATCATCAATTAACGTTGACAAATGCAAAAATAGAGATTTATGGCAGATGGGAGAGCGGGGCAATTGGGGAGGATATGAAGAAAGCGTATGTTAGTGTGTGTGGGTGTTTCATAAGCACAGTTCTCTCACTAGTTATACGGCTAATTGGTAGCCAGCTGTAAGTCAAACAAAAGCCAAAAGAAATACCAATAAAGCCGACGATTAGAGCTGAATGCGAAACCCAAAAACAGGACGACGATATCCTAACGATGTTAAAAGCTACATTAAGGATCAATCATACAATGTGCCAGCGTGTGTGAGTGTGTGTGTGTGTATTTGTGTGCAAATATAGGCAGCAGAAAACAACAAAAAAAGAAAGTAGGGTAGCCGAAATTGAAGAGGTCCACAAACACGTGTATCTGCTGTTCGCGAGTGTTTGCGTGTGTGTGTGCGCGTATGTGTATGTGCGTTTTGGGTGCGTGTTGTGTGATTATCGGTCGCTTGTTACACGTCCAATCTGTTAAATCCTGTTTACCAAGATTACAAATCAATTGTGGCCAGACATAAAAAAGCAGAAAGCACAAAAAAAAAAGCTGTTGTTGCCCAAGTTTGACAACATTTTCACAAAGTTTGCAACACATACAGCAATAAACTAACTAATAGAGCCATATCAAAATACTACGTACGTGCACCAAATTTACGCACCATTCAATGATGCTGAATACTTATATGTTTATACGTAGTTTGGTAGACCATAAATTTATGTAGGCATTTGTCTCTTAAATACATATATATTCTTTATTCAAATCAAATTTTTTGGCTATTATTATTAATGTACTCGAAATTATTTTTAGAATTTCGTTGTTTCTATATTACCATAAGCTTAAATAAACTGAATGAAACAGAAAGCCGTGATAACTTTTACGAATGTATCTGATTAATTAAATATACATGTATTCTATTTGTATATATAATAATTTAAGTTGGGCTTAATTAAAAATTGTCCAATTATGGACAATAAAGTATAAAAAAACGTCTGTTGCAAAAACTATTTAATGGAATGTTTATAAATATACATGACAAAAAAAATCCTATTAAGTTTATTAAGGTGTTAAGAGAGCACGTGGGGGTCACCACATTATATGACACTGATTAAAATCACGAAAATTCAGCAAATATTTATACATATATTTACATACACATATATACATGTATATCATGGGAACAATCGGATAAGCAATAATGGCTTAAAGCGTTCGCATGGCAAAAATGCCAGCCTATTGTTTGCTACATTTAGTCATACAATTTTTATTAGCCCCAACATATATATATATATATATATATATAACCACCCACCCACACACTTAAATATACACATACACATATGAGTGTGTGTGTAAGGTAAGGGCAGTAAACTACCCCATGAAAATAAATATGCCCGAAAGTATAAATATACATGTTTGTTAGATGAGTAAGCACTAATCCTGCCGAAGATGAAATACTCTTCTAGATATACCAGTTACGGGTTAAAAACTTAATGGTATTTATACGGACACAGTTAGCTTTGATATTAGTATAATTATATAGTGCTGTTTCATACAAAGAGACGGATAAACATGAATTTATAAATTCGGTAGGACTAATTACTAAGATATTAACTTCGGGAAATCCTTCACAAGGGTATTTAAATGAAGGTTTCGTATATCTAATATAGAGAATGCCGTACAAAGAATATTTCGTTGGGTTACTGTTGAATCAACGGCAATGTTGTCTAAGGGAAGTAATATAGAGGGTGTTTAGCACGAATTGGGGGTGGTGGTGGTGTGGGCAAAGGGTGTGATGATTTTTGTGATGGGTTTGTCGTTGCAGCTGCCATTGGAGACAATAATTGATGTTATCAAAATATTGTATGTGGTATAATTTATCAATAAACACCAATCGGGTGGAAATAATTTGATTATGCTTGATATGCTTTCGAGCCATATTTGTTGTGTAAACAGTGGAAAGTTGCAGCACACACACACGCACACACACCACACGCACACACACATACATATGTCCTGTTGCGGCTGTGAGACACTCACTTATGCAAACGATAAACGACAAAGAAATCTGTCGGCAAAAGAAAAAATAAATTCATTGATTTTGTGTGCATAACTTAAATGTATGCATTTAATGACCTCCTCCAGCCCCCTCTATTAATTAACTTTTAATCTACAAATCAAATTGGATTTAAATGATATGTATTGTACAGCTGATAATTCTATCTAGCCACCAAGCGGATTAATTACCAGAAATTATATGTATTGTGCTGCTGATAATTCTATCTGGCTATCAAGCGGATTAATTGCCAGAAATACATATTTTTTAATGGAACTTAAAATAATGTTTCGCATTTGCCAATTAATTATTAAATTGACTTGCGATCAACTTTATTAATCATTTAATAACAATGATATACAAATCTTTTCAGGATGGACTAATATTGCTAAGTGTTTTCATAAATGCCACAATAATGCTAGAAAATTATATTTTCATCTGGAAGAATAATATCGATGTCAACTTATAGTTTAATCTTGAATAAAAATCAACGATGTGGGTTAAAATCTTACAAAATTGGAATAATTATTTGTGAATCGAAACCTATAGCTGTAATTTTGTTATCGAAAAATTTGAATACAGCTAATTATTAATATTTGCTGTAAAGTCTTCGTTTTCAGTATCCGGACGTACAGGATGAAGGAAAATTGCAATAGAAAATCTCTTATGGTTCAATCTGATGGTCACCATCATCTTAACTGATTTTTCAAAATTATAATGTAATATAAACATGTCTTCAAAATTCGTAAGTTAGTTAGTAGTTAGTTAATAGTTGTAAACAAAACACAATTTTTTATTTATTTTATATACACAACACTATGTTGAGCCTTTTCACCGATTTTAGTTACCCGCTGTCTCTTTCCCTCCACTTTTTTTTGTACTCTCTCTGGCAGCATAGTTCATTTAAGTTTGTTTTGGTTGCCAATTTTGCTTATAGTTACACACACACTCGGACATACACATATATATTATATATATGTGTAAACAGAGACAAATGAGAGGTGTGCTGAAACAGCAGGGACTGTGTGGGGAGGAGGGGAGGGTAGCTGTGTATAGCATGTCAGTGAGATACACGTGACTAACGTTTTATTACCATTTCTCTTCATTAATTTAATTTTTTCGTCTGCAGTAAACTGATTTCGTATGCAATTTTATTGTACTTTTGTACTCGTGCCTGGTGCGCATTGTTGTGTCGTTATGCCACCCTCCCCGCCCCTCACCAATACTCAAAACCCTCCGCTCCACATCCGACAACCTCATCGCTGTTTTTCGGTGGTGCTCCTCGATGCCTGTTAATTCAACGCAAGGAAAGCAGGCCCCATTTTTTTTATTGCCGCGCCAAATTCAAGTCTGCCTGCCTCGCCAGTTGTCGTAGTTGTTATTGTTCATGTTGTTGAGTTACATATACCCTAGCATTATGATAGGTAAAGCAATACGCTACATCTATGACCGTACAACAAATATTAAATAAATCATATTTTCCTAAAACATACATTAACAGGCGTGCTGAAATTTGTGAAAACGAATGAAGTGAATTTTTAAAAAGTAAAAAACATACAAATGCAAATATTTTTAATCTGTTGATTTGGAAATATTTTGCCTTACTCAGTATTTCAAACTACCTTATAAATATGTGTTAAGTAAATATTTGGCGAACAAACAAAAATATACTTGAAACATTTCTCTCTCAGACTTTATAATAATTATGTGTACGTATGATATGATATGATATTGATATTCTCGTGACAGCTTTGGCGAATCGTTTGGCTAGATCTGAGATAGAGTATACATAAGTTGATATACTGCGAGCCTAACTGTTTTTGTTTTTGTGTAGTTGCTACTGCTGCTCTTGCTGCTGTTGCTGCCGTTACATTTCTTTGTTTCTGGTGGCCAATAGCCCAGTTTCTGCGTTTGTTGTTTGCCGCTTGCCATTTTCCCATTGCTGTTGTTGCTGTTTCGGCACTTTCGTTTTTGGCTTTGCTGATTTGTCTATGTGTGTGTCTCTCTGTGTTTGCGTGTGTGTATGTGTGTGTGTATGTGTGTATGCGGGTTTCTTATTTGTTTGTGTGTGTTATTTTTTTGTTTTTCTTGGCTTGTCTTTTGAATGGTTTTCTGTGTTGGAAATTGTTTGCATTATTTATGGCATATTTTCGAAGATTTATAATGAAGTCGCCGGCTGCTCTTTGTCCTGCTTTAGTTACTAGCTCCATCTGCATTCAACTCAATAATATATTAATGAGCATGCGTGTTTCGTGCATATTGCCAATGGTCGGTCGAAGACGGCGTATACTTAATATACTTGTGCGTAAACGCGTACTTATTTATTTCTGATTTTCTTTTTATTCTTTTTCTATTTATTTTTTGACGAAAAGTTTCGTGCTTTTCGCGATTTTTTTAAAATATTTTTTTTGTTTGCTTTGTTTGCTTATTTTTGGCATTTTACATTTTACGTGCAATTAGGTGAAAGATGGCGAAAGTTCTTGGGCAACAGTCTTGTGCTCAAAAGCGGCACAAAACGCGGGATCGCAAGCAAAAAGCAAACTGCAGAAAGTTAAAAAACCACGTCCACCGCGCCTCACGTCCTGGACCACGTCAACAGCATAAATATTTTAATATGCTCCAAGTAAGTTGGTGTGTGTGTGTGTGGGAGTGTGAATTTGTGCTGCACGTCACTAAAAAGGCATCAAAGTTTTAACCACACACTTTCTCGCCGCTCAGTTGGCCACCTACCGGCCCTTTCCTGCTCCCCTTGCCACTGGATCCACATCACAGCAAGCCATACCACAGCGCCTATGCCGCCCATGCAACGCGCAAACTGTAAAATGCAAAAAGTTAATTAATAAAACATCAAAAAGTTCAACGTTTTGTGTTACAGCAAACTTTATATAAACTCCACGTATTTTACTACTCTTTTAAACGACAGCTTCAATTCTGCCTCTGCCTCTGCCTCAGTCTATACTTTTGTCTCTGTTGTTGGCAGCAGCGTTGATTTTATAGTTCTTCAACAACTGTCTAAATAACGCAGCAGCGACAACCTGCAAACGTTCAAATAGTTCATTTAATATTAAAATCACTCGATTCACTTGCTCCACTCAGGTATTTAATTGAAAATGTCAATTCAATGCTAATGTATCGCAAATAAATAAAAAACTAAAATGGACAATTCATGTCCAAGCAATGGCCTCCAGCATGAGTCAGCAAAATAAAATTTTACATGTCCAAAATTGTTGACCGAAAATTAAACGTATAAATTACATATTTATGACAAATTAAAGGAAATGAAAATAGCAATTCTTATTATTTTTGATTTGCTAAAATAGTTTTGCCATAAGCATTAAATGGTCATAAAATAAATAATATTATAATTTTGATGAATTCAATTACTTTAATTAATATGAAAATCGCTCTTGTCTATCCACAAACATATATCAACTCAAGCAGAACTTTGACTGTAATCAGCAACAGTTCAAAACTTCCGAATAAAGGCCCAGGTCTATTTGTGGTTTAACAAAGCAACGTCGAAATCTTTGGTCAAGCGAAAAGTTTTGGTCGCTTTGCCCAGTACTTTGCTGTGCTGAGGGGTGGAGTGGCGAGTGTGGAGGGTTGGAGAGGACAAAGTGGCCAAGTGGATCTGGGAGGGCTTGGCTTTAATGGAAGTACGGCTGTTCATTTAATTGGGGATGGCTGTGATTTGTGAGGTCGTATCGATAACATGGAAGTCCGAGACCGGACGAGTAGCTGATACTAGAATAAAAACTACATATTATTTGCACAGTCGAGTCGATTCGAGTCATTAAAGTGAACTTGTTTGCATTTTGCAATTGAGTGCTGTTTGTGTATGTGCGTGTATGTGTGTGTGTGTGCGTGTGTGTGTGTGTGTGGTCAGCCTATGTGACTTTGACCGCAACATCCACAAATGCTATCTGCCAAATACAAAAACCGGAACTAGGCAGCGGCATTGTGGTTAAGTCGGCTAGAGTCGAACTGGGCGATCCGTAGTGCAATTGGCAGATAGATAGACAGCCAGACACAAGCTGAGACAAGCTTTGACAATCCTGCTACACATGTGTACATATACACATATGTACTTATGTCATACTTATGAGTTCTCTTATCTTGCTCTGTTTCAATACTTGCGCAAATATGATAATACTCTGAGCTAGGAAATCAAGAACATCAGTTGTTTACTGGAAGTTATATTACCAATAAGCTACAACTTGTAAGAAGCTAGTCACCAAATTTAAGTTATTTTTTAAATGGTTGCTGGTATTAACTTCATAGTTCTCACTAGCTTTGCTTTAAAATCCACAGATGAACAGATTAGATATGTCTTAATTCAGTTTTAAGTCGTTCTTTTCTCTAAATTTATTGATTGCATTAAAATTTCAGTTTTCCAGTTTGTCTCCTTTTTTAGTTTCGTGTCTACGATTTGTGCAATTAAAAATATAATTGCATCGAAAGTTTTTACCACAATGCTTCAAATATATTTGTTTCGAGTTAAATATTTTTTCTCTGTATTTTCATGAACCGCAACATTGCTATTTGCAAAACCTTCGGTTATTCCATCTACAATGGAACTCGATGATTAAGCAAATAATAGATAAATAATAGTTCGAAATTGAGATGGAACAGAATGGATGTTTTACAAGACAAGTAAAAAATGGATCTGCCAACACTTTCCTCTATTTATTATAGCTTTTTTTTTTTTTAGTTACAATTTCGCTTAATCACTTTCTAAGCATTTGCTCTGCGAGTTCATTGGGGAAATGTACACGGAATCGGACGGGACTCAACGGGGTTACTGTTCCATATTTGAGAAATGAAAGAGGCGCGAATGGGAATCAGAATGGGAATCGGAATGGGAATCAGAGTGAGAATTAGAATGGGAATCGGAATGGGAGTCAGAATTGGAATGGGAATGTTAACGCTAATGCAGTTTGGTTTTGCTAATTTAAAGCTAACATCATAAATATTGATGGTTGGCTAGGGGTATGGTAATGAGATGGCGGTTTTAGTTAATGCCAGCGATGCCAAATTGCCGTTTGAGCAGCAAAAGCAAAAGTATGGCATGCCCCCTGTGGCCTTAAGCTGAGTTCACTGACTACCAACTGGTTTATGTATCGGGTGTGTGTGCGGGCGTGCGGGTGTGTCAAGGGGTGTAGGGGCGGATGTTTGGAATGTGGCAAGACAGTCAGTCGGGTGTTGGCGACTGCTGTTGTTTTAATAAGCATGGTTAAACGTCTTCCTGGTGGCAAACATTTGCTATACGCTTAGTTAACAGCTTGCTATAGGTAACTCTGACACGCTTGAGTGCCCCCAACAACCCCATCCCTGCCACGCACACACAGAACGCAAACAAACCAGTTGATGCGCAAACAGATGCTGGAACTGTGTGTGTGTGTGTGAATGGGGGAGAGGGCATCGAGAGTCCCAGTGCGAGTCACGAGGCCCATCAACAGCACGCGTGCAGCATCCCATGCCAATGGGTCTGGGTAACCAACAGTATACCCATCCTCAACCAGTCCCCCTCTCAACACACACACACTAATATTTTGGAGAACTGTTACACAGATAACACGTAAAAAAAAAGAAAAAAAGCAAGGCAGTTGAAAGCACTAAACTATGAAGATGAACCGAAACGGCGTGATACGGCAATCCGGCAATCTAGCGATATGGCGATACGATGGAAAGCGTTGCGTCCGAATTTGTATCTGTCTCATAGCCGCTTCCAGTTGCCGAGTTCCTGTGCGTGCCCGCCCGGCTGTTACCGTTATGCGCTCGGATGATTGATGCGGCCGGCGCCATAGCACAGCGTGCGGTGGCATCATTTGCCGGTGTAACAACGGATAGAGGGCACACCTTCGACTTGTGAATACCCTGCTTGGCAAATATGCCATAAGATGGGTATACACCCAACTGACTCCACATGTATCATTGACCACATACAGTTAAAAATCTTGGCTTATACCTACATGTATTAAGGAAATTCGGTTAAAAAAAAGGGATTTTTTGTTCGATTTAGTATAAGTAATTAAATTGTTTAGTTTTCTTTTTTTTTACAAATTAACACAGAAATAGATAGATACCTTAAGTAGGTAATCGAACCGAATCTGAGATCGGAACCATTAGTAGAAATTAGCCAGGACCTGCTTTCGTTTCGGTTTCATTGTCTTGATTTAAGGTTATGAAATTAGGAAACTGTACTTAATATTAAATATTGTGTGCATTGTGTTCTATAAGCATTTTTTTTATATTTTAGTTTCTGATGTTTCCGACAAGGTATACCTGTAAACATGTACAGTAAAAAATGTTAGCTTACACCATAAAACATATACTTAATATTACAAATTGGAATGACAAAAAAGATAATTTAGTAATTTTTACTTTTATATATATTATTGTATATATTAAATAGGGTATTTTATATTCGATCCATGCATCGAACCAGCAAGCCTTAACAAGCGTTTCTAATTTATATACTCGGACTCCATTTTAGTTACTTTGCCATCTATCGACAAATTTACAAATTGATGTAAATTATAACAAATAGAAATTATTCAATTTTGCACTACCATTTATTTATATATATATATATATATATATATATATATATATATTTGTTTTTTTATGTATCTGTTTTGTATAATAGTTTTGAAGACTTCATATTAAGTGGAATGTTTTCAGGGTTGCCTTTCTGCGAAGGCTACTTTGTGACACATGCAAATAAGTTTTGTTGTCCATATTAATGTGGATAAATAAAACTTGTGACACATGTACGTGAGATAGTTCTTGGTCATGAACCTACTGTCTAAATGTCTAATGTAATAAATGGCGGATTATATTCCATAAGGCATAAAGCCTTCAAATGGTGCCCATCAATTTGGTGTACAAGTGCCGGACGATGCCTACATATCTTTACAGCTCCAATTAGGGCATTGTTTGCTTTTTATTTTCTATTTGAAGTACTGGTAAATTGACAAGACAGGATTACCGGATGAGAGGATGAGGGGACTATAGATTTGCAAATGTCTAAGGTACTTCGAATTGAATAAGCGGCTCGTTCCAATTACAGGTTTATATTGGTTAGTTTTTTTTTCGTGTATCTTGTTTTGTCTCTGTTGAGTGCCTTTAAATTTGACTAGATATATGCGGCAGCATCATGTGGCACGCCTCCAATGTGTGGCGCAAGCCCAAAAATCGAAAAACCTGAACCCAAACACGAACCTAGGGTCACCGTGGGCTTACGTGCTGGGCTGCCACTTCATTTTTTGGATGCGTGGAGCGGGGAGCTCTCTTTGAACTGGACAAAAACGAGAAATTCATTTTTCATCTTCTTGGGTGGGTGGCATGGCTGGCGAGCGGGCAGGCAGGCGGTTGGTTGGTTGGTCGCACGTTAAGACTTTTGCTTGTTAACGGAGTCATAAATCATGCGTAAATTTATCGAACGGAAAACAGAAAACAGATTTCCAGCCAGCCACCAACAACAATGACTACAAAACGAAACCAGATGCAGCGACAATATTTTTATTTAGCTCTTCTTCGTCTTCTTCCTCGTAATCTTCTCCATGTTATACCCTGCGAAGTGGAATATTAGGATATTGTATATTGTGTCCGAATTTATGAAATTATAATATAGTTACATATGCACATTTTAATTAAGAAATTATAAAACAAAATCTAGAAATGCCAATAATAAATCATTTAGAAATAGCAACAATCTGTTAGGATTGAGTTGGTGTACGAGAAAGAAAAATAAGTTTAAGCCTCTTTTGACAAGTTGTTGAATAAAATTAAATCAATCAAGGGTATTTAGTTTTCGGCAAATATTTTGCTCTCCTCTCCTCCTCTCTGGGGACCCTTCCACTTCTGCTTGTGTGTGTGTGAGTGTGTTTGCGTATGGGTGTGCTAATAATCGATTTGCTTGCTTATTTTTAATATCCTTGGGCTGCTGAGATTTGAGTCTTTCGGCCGCTGGCCACTTTGCCTATAGCTTTAGTCTAATATGACGTTTTCTTTCTCTAGGCCATCTATATTTATTTCTATTTGTAATTTTAGTATGTTGTTCTTTTTTTCATGAGAAAGAAGCGCAAAGCTGATTTTATAGCGATTTCCCATCAATCCTTTTGACCCCCATGTCGGCGACAAAGCCCCAAAACGAAACCAAACCAAACCAGACCAAAGCATTCACGCGGTTTGTGCTCGGCGCGGCTTTCAGCTTTGTTCGTTTCTTTTTTTTTATATATTTTTTTTGTATGTTGTATGGTTTTTGCTGCTATCTGTGTTGATTTTTTATGAAAATCACTTCAAATCGATATGCTTCTCTGATGCCATGTTACTAATATACAGTGATGCTCCTCAGGTGCCATCGTCATCGCGAAATTTAAAAGGCTCAACGCAGTGCAGTGTTTCACAAGCCGACAAATAAGTGTTTCGATATTTACGTATATAAGCTATTAGGTATATAGCCTTTCTTGAATCTACGCACCTGATCTGCAACACATACAGCTGGCCAATATTTACTGGCGGATTTGCAACAAAGGTATTAAAATGGTCATTATGACCGCGCCAGCTGAACCTAGAGTTAGATGAATGACCAAAACCCGTTGGCCAAATGGAGAATGGCCAGAGTTTGCTGTGCAAGGTGAAACCATGCAACATATTCAATTTAAGATGCGACAACTAAATATTTACTGTGTTCATATTTCAATTAAGTTTCGATTTTGTTTCATCTGCACCCAATTTTAAATTGTACAAAATTGTAGAAGCTGAGGGAAACACTTAAGGCCCCATAGAGTAGAGTAGAGTTGCTGCTTTGAATATTCTCTTAATTTCATAGATAATATAATAAATTGCCAAGAGAGTATTTTTGGTTCGTTTTGTGATTCCATCAGTTTATTAGCTTTACCTTTATAGTTAAAGTAAAAATATTTCAAGCATTTCAGTCCATGACAAACAACTCTTACAGATGTCTGTGCCTAGAATATGTGTGAGTACATATCTTTTTAGGTTGGGAATGGAATTCTTAAAAGCAGGTTGCTTGAAAAATCAATAAGAAGAGGAATAGACAAAACAATTTTCTATTTATTGGTTTGCCTTCGGGCATGGGAATATGCATTATTTTGTATAGTATTCTGCAGGGTATCCACTAGTCGAAACGTATGACTGTTTATTTGTTTTATATGCGCGCAAAAAATTCTAATGGAGCTATAGTTTTGTCTGAGTTTGCTTACGACTATTGGGTGTGAGTGTGTGTGCATGTGTGAGTGAGTTGAAATTGAAAATGTGTTGTCAATAGATTGAGTTGAGGGCTGAGAGTTTGCTAAGATGGCTTACAATGGCGAGTCAAATGGAACTAAAAATATTTTTATTGCACGAAGCTAAAAGCGAAAGAAGCCGCAATTTCAACTTCACTCCAATTGTCTCTGCATACAAATGCATTGGAGCATGCAGCGCAGATAAATACATACACATAAATACAACTATACAGACAAATATTTGGAAATGGGTACAATAATAAGTACGACGAGTACAGCACATAAGCCGCTGCACATTCGTTGATGGCCACATCCTGTCTAGCGTGAAATGCACCCAGTTATATGACCTGCATGTCAGCGACAATATAACTCCCTTCCCTCCCTTTCCCTTCCAGAACACACACATTCCACTTTCCCTGCTCACCATCACCTTGATGAATATGTATTCATGTAGATATAGTCTATCTGCCACAACACTACATATTCCGTTTAGCTTAAAATGTCATGGCAAATAGTATTTTTTTCGCATCGTTTGCTTTACATCTCGCTGACCGGGACATTTGCGGTGTGTGTGTGTGCTGTCCTGTCACATATGCAGCTGACCCAACCCCATGAATTATAATCATGAACAGCATCCCCATGATTATCGCTATAATGCACTTGAACCAACCATCTACGCGGAGCATGAGTGTTAAACAGCTGGTCGTCGACCAGCCAACCGAAACAGGTACTTTAGTTGTTTTAGTATTTCAGTATTTTAGCATTTCAGCCATCGCCAAACATTATCAGTTAATGAAAACACTCACAGTCGCGTTATCAACTTATGTTGAATACAGTTGGATGTGACCGCAAAGTGTGCACAAATCTCGCAGCTCACATAAAATCCATGAAAATTCAACAAAGGAAATAAAAACCAAATTCTGTGAATTTGTATTTTTTTATTACTAAAATCGACTTTTGATATTAAAAACAAATTGTTTAAAAAATGCGATAATAATTCCAATAATTGTCATTATCGATTGGCATCAATTTAATTTTCGTCACTGCCTGCTTAGTGGTAATGATAAGGATAACTTTTGAAACTTCAGCACCTTAAGCAAAAATTTCGATAGATAAAATAAGCTTCTTGTCTTGTGAATAACACTGGTTTAGAGAGATTTTGACCTTTCTATAGATGCCATTTGATGTCTTGTGCTGCCATAATTCAATCGTTTGTCAAGGATGTTTAACAATTTGCAACCCGTCGTTGGCTCAGTTCTGCTTTAAGCTGTCAACTGGTCGACAGCAGCTGTGCCGGCAAAGAGTGTCAGCGGTTGTATTGTGGGTCCAAAGAAAATATATCCACGGTGCATTTTATGCATAATATATACACTTGCGGTGGCTTAATTATCGCAAGCAACTATGTGGCAATTGCAACGCACTAAGAGGATGCCATTGGGGCAACTAACACCCATCTGCCTAATCCGCGAGACGGAGTCATTGATAGCCTCAGCGGGGGAGAGCAATCTTAGAAGGAGTTTGGTAACTTTAGCGTTTAATTGGAGGAGATCTATGGTTTTATCGATTTGTAATTATCGATGTTGAGCGGTGCACCCAACTTTGAATACTTTACCTGACGCCAGCATAGAACAATATATAAATATATATATATATATATAAATATAGTTTAATAAAATAAAGCTGCATAAAACAAAATGTTGTGTTTCTTATCACAATAGATCGTTTCTATGATGGATATACATCTACAAATTCGATGCAGTTTGAAAATGTTTTGCTGAATGCGATAACCATAGCCGAATAATCGCATGCGTTGGGTATAAATAACGTGACTATGGGAAGTGTGTAAATACGTCAACAATTTTGTGCAAAGAAGAATTTCAATTTCCCTTAAGCGGATGCGTGCTGTCTGCCTCGTATTTTGCGCAACAAATCATCAACTCTATCGACCCCTGTACTTGGTGACTCTTGCCGGTTGTGCGTGGTGAGTGTGCAGATAGATTACAACAACTACAGTGAGGCTGTCGCTACTGTCTCCAACACCAACAACAACAAGAGCAGTAACAGCAGCTACACACATCATCCATCCGTCCATCTAACAATAAGCGTCCAGCCAGCCCGCCAGGCATCCATCCATCTATCTAGTCAGTCATCAGTCAGGCAGTTTTTTGCATGGACCCCAACACGATGTAGAGGAGGCACAGTCATGTTTGGCATTCCAACCTTGTGGTTGGGGTTGGTTATTTTGGAGGAGAGAAGCGACTGTGAACTGGGAACTGGACATTGGGATGTGCAGGCTCAACGTTGCATGTGGAGATAAATTTATAGCGGTGTGTAAACAGTTGCCGCATAAAAATGTATGCAGCATTATTTGTAAGTGGCAATTTAGCCAGGGATAAGCAAAGTGAGCCGAGCAAGTAGAATGTCAAAATGCTCACTTAAATTGAATTAACTCGCACATTGCCAAAGATATGTGCACACATATGAACATACATATATACATACGTACATACATACATACATACATGTATACATACATTCATATTTACTTTAAATTTAAAGCAAGTTATAACAAAAAATGAAATATGGGTATACATAAATATCTAGAACGTAATATTATTCTTATTATTGTAATATTTTGTATTAATTTTATAGTTTCGGATGGGTTCGAGCTGTTACCAATTTGGTGACAAAACGATACTACCCTATTCAAAAAATGGAAAAGAAAATCGAATAGTGTCCGAGTGGAGCAGCAAAATGTTTCAGGCAGAAAGTTTGTCTAAGCTGCTTAAAACTTTCCAAGCACCAACACACCGACTAGAAGGGGGTGGGTTGATAGGCGAGGCGGGTTGGTAGGGAGGGGTGGTTTTAGCAGGTTGGTTGTTGGGCTCGAGAGCTGCGCAGGCCGCAGGCGGCTACACGGTAAATCGGTTTTGCGTGCGGTCGCGCAATCAAGTGGTAAATCAAAAACCAAAACTCTGTCAACAGCAGACGGACTTACGCGTACACATACACACACACAGGCACAGAGGGAAACGCAACCAGAGGAACCAGTTACTAGCAACCAGTTACCAGTGACTATTGAGCAGTAACTAGCATCCCAGTCCAGTTGAATGTTGCGGCTGCAGCTCGAGGCTACTAGGTTGGATGTGATTGTTTGGCTGCCTCATCATTACGACAGCTGCACTGCCACAATGATGACGTGAAAACAGCCCAAACAGTCTAACTGCATTTTTACACACACACATATATATAGCTTTTAGTGAATGATGTTGATGTGACATTCAGCTAACACAAGTATTCAATCACTAGATTTAAATAAGTGCATATACATATATCACAAGGATGTGAAAATGATGGGCTATTCATTAGTTGATTTTAAATCAGATAATTGGAAAATATCAGCAGACTATAAGTCAAAGATGACACAAGCGAATACTTTTTATAATTCTTTTTGTACCGTTTGGGACAATTTAATTTTCCACCAGATTTTTATTGCTATTTTTACTAGTAATATTAAAATAATGATATAATTAGTTATTACACATAATTTACAAATTAATGGAACACAACGAATTTCAACATGATATCTGGATTGTAATGTGTAATTTATTATTATCTACAAATGCATATTTAAAGCCAAATTGATTGTCAATATCGATCTAGGCGCTGAATTCTAGTATGCTTGTATATATATATATATATATATATATATATATACGCGAATTCAGTTCAGTTATCTTGGTTGAAATACGTTTCAAACTTGACGTGTATCTGAAATGGGGAAAGTTGATGACCTACATTGAGAGATACGGATATAAAACGGGAGCACTGACTCGCATCGTTTACTAACGCAATCGCAATGCACCGAGCTGAACCGAACCGAACTGAACCGAACCGAACCATTCCCAGTCATACTGAACCCATTCGAATCGAACCGGGTCTGCACTGGTCTGCTCTGCTCTGCTTGCACTTCGGCTGTATCTCCATCTCCGCAGTGCAACTTTTTTAATACGCAACACGAGTGACCCGCTTGCGGACAATTGGAATTGTAACTTTTGATTAAATTCGTTGCAATGGCAACAGGAAATCGGGCAGCGCGTCCACGTCCACATCCTCATCAGCGTACTCATCCTCATCCGTATCCTCGTCGTCGTCGTCGTCAAGGCAAGGTACGGCACGGCAAGGATCAACTTTTTGCGCTGCTTTTTCAATTGCATTTGATTACCTTGTGGCGTGGGCCGTGCTGCGACGCATCTCAGTCGCAGTCGCTTGTTGTTATCTATTTGTCTATCTGTCTGGTATCAACGACATCCACCACAACAACAACAACAACAAGAGTATACACTCTCGCCAGCATTTCAATAAAGTTCCAACAACGGGCACGTCTACTTTGCCCAAGTGCCACTAACTCCCACTATTCCGCCACAGCAGCTGCTTGTTTGGTTGCCACTTGTAAAATCAATTTGAAAACTATTTGAACCGAGTCGAAGTACAATTTCCATTGACATTTCATCATTTTGTTCATATTACGAGATGAATTTAATGTGTCAATATACATATATGTATATTTATAAACAATATAGATAAATATATAAAAAGCAAATTATTTATTATAAATTCATAATATATAAACAAAACTTGTGTGTCAACAATTTATTTGTTGATCAAATATGTGTAGCCAACACACCAATAATAGCAACAAAGTTGGGCTCTAATGAAGTTAAACAATAAGAACAACTGTAAATATTTTCTATAGATGTATGTGAAAATATCTGTAACAAAGACGGGCAGAAGGACAACATGTTAAACAATAATAAATAATAAATATATACATACATAAATTTATATACATGAACTGATAAATATACATATATTCTCGACTCGTATAATTGAATGTCAAACAAAATTTTGGATATCTTTGTCAGTTGCACATAAATACACAATTTGATGCTGAACAAAATCATTTTGGGATGTGAAATAACTGAGATTCCTTTTTGTTTTCTTTATTTTTTTTTAAATTTCCACATTTTTCGAGTTTTCAAGAGAATACAACTAGTATACATTTGAGTGCATAAGGGAAAATACATTTATTTCATTTTAATAGAATACTCTGGCGAATAATCACAATTTAATTTGATAGAATTGTGGCTGAGAATGACAAATATTTTAAAATTAAAATGTGAAATTGCCCTGCAATGAAAATGAAAACTACACTTATAATTTAAATTATTTGAATATTTAGGATCCGATGAATCACTATTTAAACGGTTTTAAGTAAAGTGTGGAAAGAAATAAGAAATAAATTTGTTTTAAGAATTGAAATTGATCTTCGCGAAATTAAAATTAAAATTATAAAAATAAATCTTTATATTTTAACTTTGATTCACTTAAGAGAATACTAAAAATTTTGATATAACTTTATTTCCTGAAACGTTTTGGAGATCTTATATAATACATAATACTTGTTTTTATTTTAATAGTTATTTTTTTCTTCTATTTACATTCTTGCGATTTATATGTAAATATATTTGCTGTCTTTTTGTTCATTAATATTATTATACCCTGACCCTCTTAAAAATCTGGGTATAATGAAGATGTGTAAGAGTAAGCAACAGTCTGAAGAAATTATCTTCGACTCCATAAGGTAAATGTATTCTTGAGCATTATCAGCACACGAGTGAATCTAACCACGACCGTCTGTCTGTCTGAACGGATGCGCGTATCTCAGAGATAATAAAGATAAATAATAAATAATTCTGGATTAAGTTAAGTTATTGATAAGTTATTGATACCTTTCTTCGTTTCCTCAATATCGAATACTATCGATTACCTGTAGCACAAAAGCGTAATTTTCAAGGTGCATCCTTCAACTTAATTTTAATTGGTATTTCTGATTTTTGTAAGCTCTCTCTTTAGATGGGGTGGGGGGTATGCCACATATTTGGTGGTTATTTCACGATCTAATACCCGATTCTGCAAGTCGCCGAGTGCGGCGCGTTGATTGGTTGAATTGTGCATTCTAGTCCATAATAACTTTAATGTTTGTTTTTATTGACAAATTCCGATTTTTTATAATTTACTTGTTGTAGCTAGTTTACACACTGCACAAATATAGCTTAAAAATGTATTTAACAACGTTTAGATTTGCCAACATGTTGGTTTGAATATCTAAAACGTGTACGACTCATGGATTGAGTTCAGGATATTTCTTAGTCGAGCTCTCTGGACTAGAGCATCCTTAATGGCTTAAACATATTGTTGCATATGTCAGTAAGTATTGCACTTGTACATAAGTATGTGAAGGGCTTAAGAGCATGCTTGCGACAGTTGACTGTTGACTGCCTCGTCATGTAATCATTGAAATGCACAATTTATAAATTACCCATAATCTGGCTTCGCTGCACACTTGTCCAGTCTGAATGTATTTATATATACTCGAAATTTATCAATATATATATATATATATATGTATATATATGAATTTTAAAATTCCCCAATATTAATTCAAAATTTGTGTGTGTTTTATCTGTGCCTGGTACAGTACCTCACAAATATTGCACACATTATCTATACCAGTTCCCCCAGTAGATTTTAACAATCTCCTCCGATGATTTGCAAAAAAAATTCCTCTCCCGTCCATTTCTCGAGTCAACAAATTGAAAAAGCCCATTATTGACAACATTTTTAAAATGTTTTCGGCAGGCTTCCCACCCACTGCCCACTACCACCAGTGGGGATGGGGCTAAAGCAAGAAAGTGCTTTGCCACCTGTTATCGGCTGGCATCTGACTGGTATTCTGCAGTCGGTTAAGTCGGTCTGCAACGTTCTCACTTGTTTATGTATACATAATTCTCTTTCTCAGTCTGTAAGTTATGTTGCTGACAGCATTGTGGCCTCACTGCCACAGTTGCGTTTTATACTAAATTGTTGCATGACAATGAGTGGCTGCCAAAAAAGGAATTCGGACGAGTGAAGTCGGCGCGGTGCTGTGGACGTGGTGGAAAGAAGTAGATTTTGGAAGCTGGGGTAAGTCCAGCAAAATTGAGACAAAATTGACACGTATTTATGCATATGTCGTCGTGTATTCTCACATCCATGTGTTGGTCTGTGTGAATTTGTGTGTGTGTGTGTGAAACTGTGTGTGTGTGTGCACAGTCAATTCACAAATTGAACGTACGAAGTCGCATTAGCCCCAGCGTCAGTGTGCCTCAATTTGGCCTCACTCTCACATTGTGCAAAATCGTCGCTTCTTGCAGCAGTGGCCTCCGTGCCACAATCTGGCCCCGATGCCGACATGGACCAAAAATCCCGGGCTGCTGGCTTATTTGGCCGAACACGTACATAGTCGCTGGCATTGGCCAATTTGGTTGTTCCCTACCCCTCCACTCACCACCACTCCCCTCCGCCTCGTCCACCGTACACATTTCTATGCCGCATCATCGTAACGTGCTACAGCAAAACTTTTCTGCGCTATTGATTTAAATTTTTCGCCTAATTGCAAAAAGGCGAGCACAAAGTACACCATCTAAAGTAAAACAGTAAAGCTGTGAAACACTATTGGCATTGGAGGCATTGGCAGGTTGCGGCCACCAAGTCACGAGTGACTTTCCATAATACATATTGCTGCCTCCTATTGCCCATATCCTGTTCCAGCTGCCATCCATCCCCAGGCGACCCAAAAAGCATACACGCACAACATGCAATTTTAGCATTCTTTTAATTAATTTCAATCAAATTCTTTATTTTATTCTATTCAAATAATAATACAAATTAGTTGAAATAATTGAATTGCCATTCATTTCATTCACTATTATTATTTATTATTATTTTTTTTTTTTAACTTGTTAAACTTTGCTTTGTATTTCTCTCGCTCTTTCTATTGCTTAATTAAATGTTATCTAACATAATAAATTTGAATATTTGATTTTTCTCTCAATTGCCATATATTTGTTGCTACAATTGATATGCAAACCGCAATTTTGAACAATGTAGGCAAGAAATAGTTTGGGAGCTTTAATATTGACTGCTGATGGGTTTAAGTAGGTGTGGCATATGGAGCCTGACTTTTGACTTCACATCTCGCTTGTATGGATTTGGTTTTGTTTTGCTGTTTTCTTTCATTTATTTATTTCTTTTTATTTTTATATTTTTTAGCAAAGCTTATGGACATCATTTAAGCGTGCTTACCTCTATAGGTGTGTGTGTGTGTTGTGCAAGAACTAAAAATGACTTGGTTGGTTTGGACGGCAGTACTTTGAAGTCAACATCAATCATGGCAGTAACGAGGACAAGACGTAGACGTTGATGCTGTTGCTGTTGCTACTGCGATTGCTGCTGGGCTGGACTCGAAATGTGCACATGTGGCATTTTCTTTGGCATCATCTCTCTCTCTCGCTCTTTTTCTCTCTGTCTCTCTCTCTGCGTCGCTCTCGCTCTCCTTCTAGTTCAGCTCCCAACTCGAATTGTAATGACACAACAATTTAAAGTTTGTCGCGGATGTTGCAAAGCTCAGTGCTAATGGCGTCAGCGTCGACTCATCATGGCCGCTGTGTCTGTCTCTCTGTCCGACTGTCTGCTAGTGTGTCCCCGTGTCCTGTGCTCTGTGTGTCCGTGTCCTTTGTCGCCGTGTCCTGTGTGTGTTGTTGATGACGGCGATTATTTGCGCCATGAACACATGAAAGCAGCTGCAGAAGCCAAAGGTGCGCTCCACTTGCTGTCGTTCCTTCCGATGCAGAGACCTCCATCTCTCCATTTCCCTGCCCCATTTCATCCCTTTCCCTCACCTCCTCCCTTAACTCACTGGTCTGATTCTGATGACTGTACAGCAATTCAAACTTTAAGGTGTCGGTGTTGATGTCGAGAAGTGGATCTGTGAGCAGTGATACAGATACCAGATACAACGTACAACACAGATTCAACCAGGAAAATATGAATTGCTTTCTCTCCCACCTACCCACTCCATCTCTCTCTCTCTCTCTCTAGATCCCACAGCAGGATGTACTGTTAATATAAATGAATTATTTTAGAGGCTCTGCCTGTTTGATAGATTATATATTGGAGACGCCTTATCGATGCTGCTGACGCAGATGACGACGAGTACCGATGACGATGACGACGACGTTGCAGCTTGCCACAAAACTTGCCCAAAAATATATGCCCGTGTACACACACTTTATGTCTCCACAGCCACATGTGCGTACGTGTCTTAAAACTAAAAGTGGAAAGTTGTTGCATAGCTATTCAAGATCCTTTCTGCTTTCTCAACACCATGTGACATTTTTTCAATATTGAATTTAATTTTAAGTTCAGGTACCCCAATTATAATAATAATCGCATTAAAAGATAAGATAAAGTTAAAATTAAACACAGCAAGCTCTTTCAAATCACAAACTACAGATTGATCTATTGTGATTTGTTATATAATAATAATGCAATATAATATTGCAATATTAATGTTCTCAGTGCTATGCAATTATAGCACAATCACACATACATACATATATATGTATATATATATATATATACAGTTGGCGTTGACAACGGCAGCAAGGACTATTTACTTAGTCGTTCAGTTAACGCTTGGGGCGCATCTGACTTGCCACTCAATTGGCAGCTAATGACATAATGAGCTAATCAATACAATTAATTCTCCACAGAAGCAACTGAACGCAGCAGAGCAGAACTTCGGGGCATTTAACGCACCGATAATTCTTAACACCCCGGGTACCTTGAGATGTGTATTGCCTTACTTACTTTTATAAGTAGTAGCGTTGGCACCGAATTCTGATGATAATAAGAGAGGACTGCTGTGAGTGTGTATGTGTGTGTGTGTATGGCATGTGGCAGACTTGCATGGCAGGAGGTCTAACAATTATTTGTGACCCCAAAAGGGGAACAATGCAACTGCAACTGCAACTGGTGTAATGGTGTAAATGTTGAGTGGAGTGGCAAGGAGTAGGCATGAGAATGATGCGCCCGCCTGGTGCGTACACCAGGACACCAAATGACTGATGGTTGGTTAATTGTCTGGCCAATGCTTTTGTGTTTACACTGTGCATAGTTGGACGCTGGATGGATACGAGTCGGATGTGGCGGCTGCGGCTGACGCCTGAAACATTTCACTTACTACATCGCAAAGATATGCAGCTATACCAGCAACAAGAGCAACAATACCAACAGCAGCAGCAGTTAAGACTACACTTCGAAAAACATTTAAAAATGTATGCACAAGAATGAAAAACAAAGAAATAATTTTCAATATATTTGGATATATTTTTCACAAATCCCAATGTATATTTTATGTTTGTACTTTATTTCTTTCGGAATAGTATTCGATTGTTAAGATACTTGTTTTCTTTTTTATATATTTTTATTAAAATAAAACAAATAATAATGTTATCCAGCACACACTACATTTTTATATATCTGCCATATTTTTTAAAGAACCAGTTACAGGAACCAATATTATTTGTTCATATTGAATCATATTGGAACGGAATATCGAATAAAAATATATATAGAATAAATAATAAATGGAACCAATATTAAGCTATAAAATCGAAATACGATTCGGTTTGACGCACTGAGTTAAAGCTGGTTGCTTTTGTCGCCACAGGGTGACCATTTTTTTCAACTTGTTTTCTCGGTGTACACCAGCAGCATGCATCAGTTTCAAAGACAATGCACATGTGATTCGAGGACGTGAGAATTATGTCAGCGGCCACTGGCAACTCCACTGCAACTTCAGTGACTTCACTCGCCTTGCACCTCTTCGCCCCGCCCCGACTCGACACGACGCGCCTCGACAGTGTGCTCTGTATACTGCAGTGTGTGAAATCACGAAATTAATGTATCAGCGCCTCTGTTTGGCTTCCATATTGCATTAAAACCAATTATGCTGCTGGAGTTGTTATAATAATAAAATCAATTATTAACTTAGTGCAACAAAGAAGCGTTTAAAAAATGTATTGATTAAATCAAATGGTTCACCGAATGCTTTTAAATATCGATTGTTTCATCCTATTTGGATTTCAAAATAAATTGATTGTATTGTCCTTTCATATGCTGCGTGCCTCGCTGCGTTCTCATGTGGCGTGATTGAAAGAAAAATTCGAAAACTAAGAAAAATAAAATAAAATAAATGAAAAAACAGTAGATATTTTTAACATACTCTAACCGAAAAGTCGAGAGGAGGGCATGTAATAGTCTTTAGTATTTGCCCTATGTGTGCTATTTGTAAATGGCGTTTGTATGTATGGTGTTTGGTTTTTGCCATTCTTTTGTGTTGTTAGTGTTGTTGTTGTGGTTGCTGCTGTTGCTGTTGTGGGCCTGGGTCTGGGCCTTTTCTTGTGCTTTATGCTTGCCGGGGAGTTTTGGGAAAACAAATGGCAAGAAAACACCGCATGGCGATGATTGTGACGACGATGTTTTCATTGTTCTATGAGGCTCGTTCTTTGGTTTTTTTTGTTCTGTTTTTTTTTATTTGTTTTGTGAAACCAGCTTCCCTACCGACGACTACATGCCCCAATATCATGTTACGCACCGCCTCCCACCAGCCAACCCCCTATCTGCCACCTACTGACACTCCTCTATTGCTATATAGTTCCATCCATTGCGCAGCTGCTGGCTACAATATTTTTCAGACTGTTGGCTTCTGCTACTTTTCCTCTGCAATTTCGATGCTGGTCGTACAAAAAGAAGATCAGGAACAGTTGGAGATGTATGGAGATGACGAGAACGATGACGATGACGTGGACGAGAGCGGGGATTATGACTGTAACAGCAGTGGTTGCAACCAGCAACTAGCAACAATAATAACCACAGCAGCAATAACTTTCCAAGCACTTTCGACTGTTGCAATAGAAATCAGCATTTTTAATTTTATATGTCCGTATGAGTGTGTGTGTTTGTGTGTTTCTATGCTTGATTTGCTTTTTTTCTAAGCCTCATTTTAGTGACGGCTATTTTTTACCTGCTGAGCAATTTTTCAAAACTTTGTTGGCTCTCGAAAAGAACTTACTAAATGTTGGCTTATCTCTAGTAAAAATGACTATTGCAATAGAAATCTGCATTCTACATTTTATGTGTGTGCGAATGTGTGTGTGTGTTTTTGTCTTGAGCTCAGTTGAGTTGAGTTCAGTGAAGTTTTTGTTTTTTGAACTGCTGAAGAATTTTGAAAAACTTCGTCAGCTAGTTGCTAAAATCTTGGTTCATCTCTAGCACAAATTATAAAGGAGCAAAGCAGTGCTACACAGGCTTAAAAATGCGCTTATACATGTGTGCCTGTGGACACACATTGATACGTATGTAGTACATATATGCATATGTAGATGTGGCTGCATGCGAAATCCCAGTTGCTTGGAGCGTTTGATGTTTTTGTTTCTCCATTTGTCAGACATAACAGGCCAACAGAGCGCAGATGTGTCCAGCAGTTTGCTTTGGTTTCGAAGCCATAGATGTCTAATCTGGTCCATGCAACTCACAGAGGATTCAAAATTTTTGCCCAGTTGAACTCAGTAGGGTTGAGGTGAGATACTTCAAAACATGTGCATCTTGTTTAGCCAGCTTTAAAGTTCTTGATGATGATGCACATCAAACAACAGGTCCTGTGGCTATATGAAATTCGACTGTTGAATACGAATCGAATCCAAATTAGTCTCTTTAATTTACTCGAATTGATAAATTCAACTGTGATTTAATCACAATCTCGAGTTGTTCATTATGAGACTTTAGTTAAGTTGTGCAGCAAAAGGTTTCTTTAATAAAATATCATATTTCCTATATATATATATTTGTATTTATGTAGACGCATACGTTCATAATCAGCGGAATCACGGAATAATTAATTCGCTAATGAAGGGGGAGTAGGGGTAGGAATCTTTTGACTAATTGAACGAATTAAATTTCCGTTTGAATTAATTCGGTTAAAATTTCAAAGAGCTGCCATATTTGAATTCAATTTCAATTCATTGGCTTTCAAATGAGCATTCTATTCAAATTAATGCATAGGAAATTAAAAAAATATAGTGGAACTACTTTTTGTGCAGTTTGTCTGGCTATCAAAAGGAAATTGGCTTACAAAGAAAGTAAGCTTTGTTAGATTACAAGCTCAGTTGACTTGAGAATTAATGCAAAAGAAAATTGTTATTAATTTGAGCGAAATATTTACAAAAATGTACAGTTAGTAGTTGACTAGTAGCTTATGCAGTGGCATGAACGAATTTGTGGAGGATATATATTCCAGAGTCACACGTCATATTTTGTTGCTGTTGTTGTTGCGTTGGTTTTGGTGAATTGGACAGAGTTGTTGGTGGTGTCTGTGGAGGCATCAGCAAAAGCTGCAACGGAAGCGGGAGTTGATTGTGATATGCGCACAAAAGCGGATTATACTCGAGTCTTTTAGCAACATCATTTATGACATTCAACAATAACTGCTACAATGAAGATGAAGCAGCGGCAGATGAAGAAGTAGCCTGGCAACGTCGGCAGCCGAGAGTGTTTTGTACGCTGTACTCCCTGTTTCGGCTATTTGAGTGCTTATTGCCAGCTGCAACTGGGACAATGGGTACACACATATACTACACCACCACCGGGAACCACCGACAACCAACACCACTTTACCTCCACGCAATGCAATTTTGGTTAGTGGCCACAATTTTGTTTAGTCTATTGGAGTAAATATTTGTATTCTTTTTGTAGTCACCAGTGCCATGTATTGTTGTTATATTTCGCGTATATATTTGCCCCCCCTCCTCCATCACCCCTAATACACTTAACCACATTTAGGAAAGCCACCACCCCGTCACTCGCACCCACACTGAAAGCTAAATTGAATTGAAAAGTTGAATTGGATTCTGGTCGCAATACGGCATGGTGGCATGGTGGCTCTAAAAGTAGTTTAAAATATTAGTTAGCTCTGATTATAAAAGAGTCAAGCAGCGACATATATACATGGTATATTCATTTATGAGTAGATACTCAGACTTACAGAATTGGTTAACACCTAGGGTACTCTAAGTTATTAAATTATATAATTAAATTCAAATCAATTAAGTACTGAATCCCCGCATCAAATTAATCCAATTTTGTTTGACCTTTACGCAAGATAATTAATTTAAATGTAAACATTTTAACTTTGCATTTTGGGATAGGTAATAGGTTAGGTTAGGTTGTATCGGCAGTCAGCCGGGACAGGTAATACCTTGAAATTTAAATTGCAGTTGTATTGATGTGTACAGAGAATTAAAATAATAATTGATAAATTTAACATAGATTTTTGAATTGTCATTTCTAGGTTATATAAACTTATTTATAAGTGTGTGTGCATATATATACAAACCTCATATAGAAAAGCCTTTCAGCACACATTGCAATGCTAAATTATGAATAGCTTTGTGGTAAACGTAAAACTCAAGCATATTTATAAAAAAGTAAGACATAAATTATTCAGTGGCATATGTGCAGCGTATGCCTTTTGTTCGCTTTGCATATAAATACATATGTGTGTGTGTATGTACGTTCGACAAACACAATTTATGGTTGTCAAGCTACAAATTTATATTATTGTCTTTGTTAATCTAACAATAAAATTATCAGAGCCAAGCTAAGTGCATGGCTAAAACATTTAAGCTGCTTTGTGCTCTGTGCTCTGTGTTTTGTTTTATGTTTTTTTGCTGCTCTCCAAATCGAAGAAATGCTAAAAACTTAACGTCGATTTAGCTTACGGCGTGGTAGAGCTACTTTCTAGTATTATCCTGGTTTGATTGTCATACGAAAATTATTGTTTAGTTTCAGCTATCGAGTTTCCACTCGGCTCGTGATGTTGGCTTTTCTATAGTCATTTCAATAATTTTAATCTAAGTATTTTTTGAATATCGTATTTATTGTGTTGCATATTTTTTGCATTTATATGTTTTTGTTCCTGGTGGGATTAAGGGAATGAAATGGACAGCTTTTTCGGGTCACGTGTTGGGCCTGCATAATGCAGTAATGCCGCAGACATAGCCCTTGGGATTGCCATCGGATTGTAGGTGCTGCCTGATGCTGTCAGGTGCAATGTGGCCAACACATCTTGATAGGCTACAAGTTAAATCCATTAAATGCATAACATAAAAAATGTATTTCACACTGAAAAACGAAAAGAGAAAAACCAAACTGAATGCGCCAGATTAACAGAGAGACAGAGACACAGAGATACAGATAGACAGTCTGAGTGCGGCTGAGCTTCGATCAGTTTCAAGAGTTTGAGAAAGTGAAATGAGCTGCTTGTCAACGACTGATGACTGGCATCTGTCCCAGTAATACTGGCCGTGGCAGTGGCTTGGGCCTGAGATGGTACCCAACGTACCTCTTCCTTCTCCCGGAGTAGTTGGCTGGGCGAGGCGAGACGTCGCGACGTTAATTTCAATTCCCTTTGCCAGCGATAACTGTTGGTTAGTTGGTCTGTTCGTCTTCTTGGCTGGTCGTTGACTCCTCTGCTCTGCTCTTGTCGTCTCTTGTCTTGCAGCCAAATCAAGTGCTGCACGTGGCAGATGCGCTCAGTCTCGGTGCCAGTCTCTGCCGGTTGCGGCTATTCTCCGCTATTGCACTTTTTGGGCATGACATGAACATGAGCAATGTGCAATGCCGATAAGAGAGTTGTTTCTGCCCTCTCCCCACACTGTTATAGCCACTACTGGTAATTGGCATTGGCCAAAAGTCAACCAACTTCGGCGAACTGAAGCATAATGGGCAACAGTTCAATAACTTTTTGGCATTGCCTTTTAGGCAATTTCTGATGATGTGCTCTCCCCTTACTTATCTTATCTGTTGTGGTATCTTTAATATAATTAGGAGTAGCACTAGCCAAGTACACACAATTATATGTTTGTTTTTTCACTTAAGCATTAGTAGGCATTGACTTATTCTCTATTATCATTATGTTCAATCAAGTACACATGCTCAACACAAGTGAGCCACCGCTTTGGAAAAGTGCTAGAAGAAAATCAACTGGTCAACTCTGCAGCAAAGGTATATACTTACAAGAAGAAAACCCAGTTGAAAGTTATGCAAGCAATGGTTGTCCAATGTTGATAATTTATTTGATTTATTGTTGTTATATTTATATTTGAAAATTAGAAATGATATAAGCAAACATATTTATTTCAAATTCTCGACAACTTTGACCTTAAAGAGTTCAGCAGACTTTAACTGAGTGGTTAATATCCAGCAAGACCAAGACAAAATCCTGGGCACGTGCATCAAAAGCCAAACTTAGAGGCAATGACTAATATTTTTGGCTATCAGCGGTGCCAAATGGCCAACGAACGCTACTTGCTCCTTGTACCTTGCTCAGCCTTGCCCATACTTCGACATACATATATGCCAATATATATATATATATATATATGTATATATATATATATGTATATGCGTGTGTGTGTGTGTGACACACATATATAGGTACCTGGCTGGGGCTGATTTCGTGGCCGCTATCATTGCACAAGTGCGCAAAATTTTGGACTCAATTCACGTGCCTGGCTGCCAAAATTGTTGGCAGCCTCCAGCCTCCAGTCTTGGCTTGGCCGGTCGTCGTCCGCTTCATAAATTTGCACATTGAGTTGGTGGTGGCATTGTGTGGGACTGAGATTCGGTGTGTTGCAAGAGCAAGCAGAAAATAGCTTGGGACATCGGCATCGTCATCGGGATCGGCATCGGTATACGTTTCTACATTACATCCTATTTTTATGTAATTCGATATGGTAAGGGGTGGGCGGGCGTCGAGCAGCGAAGAGTGAGTTGCTTTCGAAGATTTTTGCTACGCGACTGAATCGCAGCCACGCCCCCGCCTCCCCGGTTTCCCTCAGCATATACCGCACTCAAGTGCAGTGAAATAGTTGTGAAACACTTTGCCAAAGATGAAAGATAAACCACACAGGCAAACTATGGCTGCTATGGAGTCGTCCACATCAGGCACCATTTTTGCATATATACATATACATATATATATATATATATATGTATATATATATACATATGCATAAAAAAACTTAAAATCTGGTAAATTTTAAAGCGCTTAACCCGAAGCATTGCTTGAGAAATTATCCTGCTGCTGAAGCAAGTAGCAATTGCAATTGTACAGAAATAATTTTGTCGTCGTTTTTTTGTTGGGTTTGTGGGTTCCTGGGATTCCTGAATTTATACAGCAGCTTGCTCTTCGGGGGTTTTAATAATCAAAAAACTTACAGTCTTCTGCATTTGTTATGAACTGTTACAATTTTTAATTAAGTAATTGTGCTGTTAATAATATTTTGAATATTTTATGACAGTCTCCTCCAGCTAAATGCAGAACAAGAAGATGTACATATATAAATAACATGATTTTCTTTAATTAAATATTTGAATAAGCAACTGAGTAAAAAATTCAAAATAAAATTATGAGCATCACACAAATAAATATGGTTGGTTTCGGCTGTTTAAAAGTCAAAAAACATAAAAATTCTATGTTGATATTAGTGTCTTTTTGCAAATGTTGACTGAACTTAAACAGTCTGCGTAAAGATTTTCAATCCCGGCGATAATTCTTTTTTACATATACAAAACCGGATTAAATGAAAATATCAGCATGAGTGCATTAAATTTCATTTAGAAACTTAAAAAAGTACTGCGTCAAAAGGTGACGACAAAAAAAAATAAACAGATCCACTGTCGTTGTGATTATTTTCCGCTTTTAATATTCACACACACATAATGAAAGTGATGGTGAAAATGAGTGACGACATTGGCAGCATAACCCAGAACCATGTCGGCGCATGGGGGGGGGGGAAAAGGTTCCCCCCCCCTTCCCTTGGGGGGGTTTCCTAAAAGGTGGGCGTTTTCTTTTGGGGGTTGGGGGGGGGGGGCGCCATCTAAACCCCAACAAAGATCAAACGCAGTAACACTACTCATACGATTGACATTATGTATACGCCACGTTTGCTTTGTTGGCTGCCCTTTTGCATTATTATTATGTGCATAAATATTATATGTGCATATATGTATGTACATACAAACAAACAACAAAAAAAAGAAGAATTTACAAATAATAAAAAATGCGATGCGCACTTAAAAAAAATTCGTAAATAAATGCTGAGCCCGATAAGTGACACAAAGTGCGGCACCGAAATGCAACGCGACTAGTAGCACTCTGGTGGGTCGAATGTAAGGGCTGGTTAGCGAAAAGAGGGGTGGTGTGGCATGTCATTGCGTTGACTAACATTGAACTCAACTGCTGTGCGTTGTGCGGTTGTTGTTCAGCACTCATTGTTTATTGTATTTTGTACTTCGTGCCGAGCGCAGCGATAAAAATGCTGCTAAAGTATAAATTATGCCAATATGAAAGACTAAAGCAAAAAAAAAAAAATAACAGCAGCAGGAAAATGGGTTGCTTGTCAAGTTACTTGTCAAGTGTGTATATTCATAAATCTATATAGGTTTATATATATTCATTACATAATAATTTAAATTGAAATTTTCTATAAGTTATGCGTATTTAATGCCAATAAGAGAATATATATATAGACTTTTTGGAATATTATTTTGTTCTTAACATTAAATACCCGTAGATGTCAGTTTGCATTCAAATTAATGCTGAATATATTCGTTATTATTATATTTATATTAGTGCGGGAATCTGTGCACTGCAGACTCCATATTAAATTATACGAATTTAAAGCGATGTTAGTACAAATATATTAATCTTGTGTAGTTTTATGCATTGATTTATTTGCTTTTTATTATTATTTACTTACCATTAGTTTATTTTTTATGTTTATCGATCAGCTCTCGCTATTTTACGTACATATTGAGACAGAACACAATATGAGGCAGTGAGACAATGTGGCGTATCCGTAAAAAGCAATTCGGAATATACAAATATTCGCAAATATATATATTTATATATATGTATATATGTATTTTAAATGTATATGCATATGTGTATATATATTAATGTATGTTGTATCAGTGTATTGGTGTCAAATCGGGTCATGCTAGTAAAAAATGCGCATAATTGGCAAATTTAGAGTAAAATTGTTCGATAAATATGCAAAATACGAGGCAGTCAACACGACCATCAGTAGCAGCATCAGCACCATTAAAAGGTACAACAAATATCCTCATTGGCGCACTAAAATGTTCAATTTTCATTTTGTGTGGAAAAACGGAAACAAACTTTATTTTTTAATAATTTGAAATCAAAAATAAAAAGTAATGTTATCGTATTAAAATGCTGTTGATTTTTATGATTTAAAAGGCTAATTTCTGTATGATCTAGTTACGGTAACGATAAACGTGCGGAGAGCAATCAGGAGAGAAGGTAGCACACGGCTCACCAAAAGTGACAGGCCAACAAAAGTGACAGGACTACCCGACGCGTCAAAGTAAGCGCCTCTACCAGAGGTAAGTCCTTGCGAGCTGCGATTTTGAATATGGCATGAATACACGAATTATTCTAGATTTTGTGCAACACATTTTTCTCGTTTTTTATGTGTGACACATAAACGACCTAACATCTATATATATATATATGATATTCTTGATAGTGTAAATTCCCGGCTGGAGCAATCCATAAAGCACCCAGCCACGAAATACATCAAATTTGAAAGATATGTGACTGCTAGTTTCGGAGCTAAAATGACCAAAGTTGGGAGATAGGTTTTGTAAGAAGGTTGGAAATATAATATCTAAGCCACGCCCGCTTTAAAAAGTGCATAATTATACTATCTAAGTATACTAGCTATAGGCTACTAGCTAGACGAAATTAGATTCTACTAATCCCTTCCGAAGATTGGTAAACAAAAATGTTTGGGAAATGTTTATCTCGCTGGAGTTGCCACATTTAAAATGACAAAATGACTAATGACAGCCCTTTGGCATGGTTGAATCATAAATATTTAAATTTACATTATTGGTACCAATAATATTTCAAATTATCCAATTTAAATTAAAACTATTATTCAAATTATGAATATTTGATATTGCGGCCACTGACAACGCTGTTGAAAGGTTTTGAAATTTGAGGAATATCTTTATTACACGCAGGCGTGCATATGTAAGAATTTTTTTTTTTTAGATTGTAGGCGTTCAAGTGTATAAATGATATTGAGTCTACAGAAGGATGCATTCATATATAAACAAATATATACGAGTATGTACAAATATATATCACTTCCCACAGTCGTACATTACAAATCTGGTTTTAGGTTCCACAAATTGATTACTCCGCAAATTCGAGAAGCAAAATAAAGGCAATGTATTAAATATATATAAACATATATATATATATATATATATATATATATATATATTTATATATATATATATATATTTATATATTATTCATTATCGGCTATGCTGAATGCATATAAAGCTCTTAAATAATATCAGTTCCTTTTACTGATTCTTGAAAATGTTGAATTTGGTTTCCGGTTCCGGATTCGCCACTGAATTAACGGTTGCGCTTCCGGTTTGATTTAATCTGAAGCACCACCTGTGAACCGAAAACCAAATTGACCTTAATTTTTGATCTCCAGTTTTTTGATTGTTCTTAACGAAATGCAGTTCGTACGGTTTGTTTTTGTCGCCTACAATTTTTGTGCCTTTAGATATGTCGCTGTTTAAACTTGCCATTGGAACACGCAGATATCAAACAGAAAAACATACACAGACTCAAACGTATGCAGGAGAATATATATTCTGCCGTATTTGCAGTGAAGTGTGGGAAGCTACTATTGCCGCAGGAAGCGGTCGCAGCTGTGGGTTTTAAAATTTCAATTCATATCCGTTGTGCATACGCACTGACGCACCCAACACGAACACGAACAAACACATACGCACAGCCATACAATTATATCTGTGCACAACAATATACATTTGCACATATGTATGTATGTGTATATATATATGTGTCGCACAGACCAGACTAAAAAAAATGCGCCTAAATGGAAGACAACAGCAGCAGCAGCAGTAACAGCAGCAACAAAAATAACAAACACAGCTACAACAACAAACAGGCGGCCCAAGGGCAGCCGGGCAATTTATGTGCCGAAAATGGCAAACGGTGGCAATCGAGGGGTCAGGTGACTGTGGAACGGTGGGTTGAGGGGTACAGGCAGAAAGAGAGTGAGAGCGAGAGAGGGAGAGTTTTGCAATGGCCAAGAGCAAAACAGTTGAGACTACGAGAGTAGCAGCTATTGGGTATTATTGCGGGTGCGTGCGACACTTATACGTTGCTATATGTTAAATGCTTCAAGTCAAAAATTCAATAAATGTGTGGCATGCTGTAGGCGTGGCCAGACGACGATATACTTTCCATCTCCCTACCCACCGTACCCAATTCCACCTCCGGTAAATTGCATAAATGCATCTGGTAGCTACAAATTAAAGGAGCAGCACCCGGATGGGATGTGATGCAGGATGCAGGATGCATCATGCAAAAGGCTGCGAGAAGAAAATCGTGACTCTATCCAAAACCATTCACAAAAACCATTTGAGGCAACGGTTGAGCCTAAGAACCAAAAGTATTGCACTATTATTTGAATAGTTCAGCAAATTAAAACTATTAAAGCCCAACGAACTAAAGTCCTTAATATACATATATATATCATCATTATCATTCTAGTTACAGTTCTCCACATAAAAAGTGGCTACTTTGAACTCATGACCTTTCGCTTTTGCTGGGCTAGAATCTTTTAATTGCACATTGAATATGAATGAAAATTAATGGATTTCCACCTCCCCAGTTCATAAGTAATTTTAAAGAAACTTGGTTTTTTTTTGTTAAAGGCAGTACTTAGGTCAGAGATGATCGGATCGGATCACCACATTCATTGAAATAATCATAGAAAGATGATGATCAGGGACAGGGACATTTTTAAATAATCTGCCTCAACACAGACCTCAAACTGAAATCATTAGAAAACTTTTTGTATGAAGCGAAAATCATTTATTTTTAATTTTTGCTAAGCGAACAAAAAAAGACAAAAGAAAATCATAGAACCGAAAGATCGTCAAGAAACCTTGAGAATTTTTAAGGAGAATGTCGATTAGATTAGGCTTCATAATTCACAAAAATGTCCGCAGATTAACTCCGGCTTCAAATGAATTTAATATTCGGCTTTTGTGGGATAACCGTTCCTCATTTTGTTTTTTATTATCAATTGATCGGTTTTCTTTTTGTCAAACTCAACTATTTGTGAATTGTACAAGAATGTTTATGTAATTAATTAACTGTAGAAAGCATAATGTGCAGGGTCATGAAATGCTTCATTCAAATAAATATCTATGTGGCTATGTGTTAGTATGTATAAAGTCCGGACAATGACTTTGGAATGGCTTTGGAGTCGTTGCTGCTTGCCATGTCTATAAAGGTAACATTCTTAATTTGTTATGGCTACCATATATGGGGCCACACGTAAATATTCGCGGCTCTGTGGCCTGGCCTGGGCTAGCCTCCTGTCCTCCTGTGTGTCCAGCTGTCCAGCTGTCGTTTCGCCGAGACCCATCTTTCCAGGAAGTGCCTCGAGCGTTGGTAATGTATGCGGCTTGTCACTTTGCGTTATCCACATTTTGTTTCAGCATTTCTCCTTGTCTTCGACTTGTTATTGCTATTGTTGTTTTTGTTGTTGATGTTGGCATATTTGCATTGCGGTGTTGTCGCCGCCGTTGCTGATGCTGCTGTTGCTGTTGCACTGGTGGGAAGCTTCTGCTTTTACTATTTGTGTGTAAAGCAAAACAACAGCAACGAGAAACAAGTTTGCATTGTTTACTTTTGCTTTGGTTTTCAGCTGAAACTTTGTTGTTGCTGCCTTTTTTGCCACTCTGTCAGTTTTTGGCTTGCCGCCGTTTTGGCAGGCTGGAAAGTAAACTAAAGCAAAAACCAAACAACTTAACAGCCAACGCAACAGCGACGCTGGCTGCGGTCAGATAAGCAATGCGAATATATATATATTTATATATATATATATATATATATATATATGCATACATACATAAAGCGGAAGAACAGGCGTCGCTTGAAATCGAGATGAATAATAGAGATGGAGGTTGTGGCTCAACTTCCTATTTTCGAGAGAAAGAGATAGATAGAAAGAGAGAATGAGGAAGAGCAAAACAGAGAATGCGAGAGAGACAGAGAGAGAGAGAGAGTGAACCATCACTAACTATTATAGGAATGTAAAAGGTCAATTTTCAACTGAAAAGATTCGTAAAGCTTCAATTTTCATTTAAGCTGCAATTTAAATAATATTTTTTGGCTGCTCTGAACTCTGACCAAAGAATTCATAAAATTTAATTAAAAATGTTTATTGCCGGACGTCAAAACGGAATCATATTTCGGTTTCTGTTCCACCTATGGTACCTAAACAGTAAAGGTTCCTTCAAGAGTTGTGATTTGTTGCCAAACTAACGTTGGTACATGGTACAAGGACCAATAATAGTAGTTGCTGTAACTGGTTCTTCAAAATATGCTTAAGTGCGGCTCAACACCTTGGTATATTGACAGTGCAATCTATAGCATGATAATATACATATTTATAGTTTTCTTCCTCTTTTTAAAACAACAATCACAAATTTCAGCAGGTGATTGCTTTTAGAATAGATTTGTTAGCTGTTGCGTGTCTATTAGTAAACGGTGCAACGTGTCAATGTGGCTGTTGCCTGTTGGCTCTTGGCTAAACCTGCTCAGGTGTCTTGCAACAAATTTTTGCTCTGCTATTGCTGTTTTGCTTTTGTAGACAACAAAGACAAACAAAGATATATATAAAAAGATATTCACATATATAAAAAAAGCTTTCTTGTCAGAAATGATGTTAATTGTCAAACGTGATGGGATATTTGAATATCCGTTCCTTGCGTGACAATGCAGCTCGTACATACATACATACATAAATACATATTTACATACTTACATGTTTAGCTATGTACAAGTACTTAAATACAATGTATCTTATATCGTACATACTTGAGTACAAATGCACCTGGCAACAAGAGCCGCAACATCGTCATGGAAACAGATGCTGAGCAAATGTAGTAAAAACAAGTAACATTGCTGAAGTCGAGAGTGCCTGACTGGGAGATACCTTGTAGTAAGCCATAATGTCTATTTAATTTCACAAATGGATTGCCAACTAACATTTTGTGTACAGCAGCTAACTCTTTTAGTCTTAAAAGTTTTATTCATCTAGGAGTCGATCCAATTTCAAAAAACACGCAGTGCATTCAAAATCGGTTCACTTTTGATAAAGCTGGGAAAGTACGACAAGAAAAATGTAAGATAACAAAATGAGTACCCTTTGAGAAGACTGTATAGACTTGGCTGCAGGTGGGCTTATTTTAATCTATACAGGGTATGAAAATGAAAAAAAATGCGCTATACCTACTAATGCCATGAAATGTTACATTAAAAGACTCCACGAATGGTGAAATGCTCTAAAAACTCAGCTTAGCAGCTCAGCAGAGGATGATATTTCCTGCAAAAAAGGACAGCATTTGAAAACGGGGCAAAGAAATAGGCTGCAGCTAAGTCGGCTGTGGGTTATAGGGCATAGTAATAGTGCTTACGAATTGGTTATTATTTTACCTGACAAATAAAAGAGAGTGCGAGAGAGAGAGAGAGAGAGCGGAAGAGGGAGATAGATAGAATACGGCACAGCATTTTTTGTCTGTTTGTTTTTGGCTGTTGACTGTCGACCTGTAGCCAAAAAGGTTAACAAGAAAATGCAGCGCAAGATGCTTAACAAATATTTTATGACTTCCAAGTTCAAGCGCTTAAATGCATTGTTGTTGTTGTTGTCGTTCTTACCGGCAAATTACCCACAAAGCTAACAGCAGCGCAGTATTTTTGTAAGACAAAAATATACATATACAATATACATATATGTGTGTACATACATATTTCTAGGACCTGTGCTGCGGCAGATGTTCTTGTTCTTGATCCTGGTCACCTGGCCGTGACTGTTGACTGTTTCTGTTAGCTGATCTTCCTTCCCGGCCGCAGTTGGTGTTGCGCGCATTGCTGCCGCACATAAAACAAAAGAAAAAAATTACATATATATATACATATATATAGACACATATGAGTATATATATATATATATATTAAAACCAAAAACTGTTTGAAATTCTTAACGAAGCATTTCAATAATTTGCTGACATTACACGGCGACAAGATGAGTTGAGTCAATAAACTGTTAACTGAAAAAAGAGTGCGACAGTAACAGCAAAATGTGCTCAACTAAAGAGTTTAAAAAGTGCTGATAGCATTAGGCTGGAAAGACTTGCATCAATAGCCCCACAAATATTTCCCATAACAAACGTGGTCTAGCGCAGGGGGGTTCATGCTCGGGTGCGGTGGGGTCGGGTTGTGGGGTCAGGTTGGGCTCGCCACGTCGTTATATCGATGGCAAAGTTTGCACAAAATTCGTTTTCCAATGACGATCAACGATGATAGTGATGATGATGATAATGGGGCCGGGGCTTCATTTACGCGATAACAATCGGAGAGATAACGTGAAAATGCTTTTCGCTGGTATTGTATAGTAGAAAACTATAATTGCCTTTGCCAATTGGAAATCTGTTGAAAAGGCAGAGAATTGCTGATTCAACTCTTTAAAGTATAGCTATTTTTAAGCAGCATCCGGCGATCGAATTTATTTAGCCCTTAATTGTTAATTTAATTATTTTTGTTATTTTGTTGTTTGTCGGCTTGAAAGGAACTTGAGTTGGTGCTTAATCTCTTACTGCATCACAACTATAAAATCTAAGACAATTAAAGATTAAAGATAACATAGAGCATATTGTATCATCATCATGGGCAGCATCATCATCAGCGTCAAGTGCATTGCGTATACGCCACAAAGTATGCAATAACAAGTTACTAAAACTTATTTATGATGAGCGCTGAATGTTAAGCGTTGAGTGTTGGGGCGTGGCACTCAGAAGTTTTTAGTTATATTCTGTATATTTTTCTGCGTCAGTTGCTGTTCTTTTTATTGTTTTTGATTATATTAGTTGGTATGTTTTAGCAGAGTTCAGAGCGGTCAGCTCTTCATGCTTAATAAGACTCTATGGACTCCTTATGCAAAACTCGTTCTATGTGTCTATATATATAGCTACGCAAATACAAATAGCAAATAAATTTGTTATATATGTATACAAATTTAAATTTCCTACTTTCGGCATTTCTAAACATATTTAATTACTTAACTAATACTGGAAAAATAACTTGACTTTTGTTAGGTTTTAGAAATGGTTTTTGTTATTATAAAAAATATTATTTTTTAATAAGGCTAGTCACATTAACAGAATATTTTCAGAACATATTTAATTATAATATTTTGCATTCAAAATACACTCTGATTTAGTATATCAATGTATGTATATATGTATGTATATATTCTACTCAGTTCATGCAATCCAAATTGCCACCAGCTGCATGTAGATTACTATTTTAATTATTATTTTCCAACATTTGAAATCAATTTGTAAGGACGCAGTCAATAGAAAGTATTAAACAAATAAGTAAGCACAGCAAGCTGCCTGAGTAATTATTATTTCTTAGGAAATTTTCATAATTGTGATAAACAACAAATTCAAATGGTGCCAAAGATAAACAATTGATGAATTTTATCTTGCAGTAAGGATTTCTTTTAATTTAGCTGCTCCAATGGCACAGGCAAATGTGATAAATCAGATAGTCACTGAAAGAGACAAGGGGGAAAGAGAGAGAGGGAGTGAGAGAGCGAGCGAGATAGGGATAGAGATGATATCAGAGGCGGGCAGTATGCGGGCTGAATCAATCAATTCGCAGTGCTTTTAATTGATATTGTTTGGCCATTGTTTTAATTAAATTTAATTACTGTGTTTCACAAAACGCATTCGCCACAGTTTCACGAAAAGAGCAGCATGCAAAAATGGGCATATTGTAGTTTTGCACTCCACAACTGGAAGTCCGTCGTTGAAGTTTCTTTGATTTGTGCAACTCGTATTTTTTAAGTGCCAGCTCAATCTGTCAAACCTGTCGATAATGTTTCCATTTAGAGAACTTCAACTGTAGTTAGTTCGGAAAAAGAATTAATTGTGGAACAACATTTGTATGGAATAATGAAGAAACCACCTTCTTCACTATTTGTTTGTATATGTAGTTATGTATATGATGTGTATTGTGTATTGTGTATTGCCATGCCATTAATTGGATCATCAAGTTGCCAGCGTGTTGATAAATAACAAACATATATAATAAATATATATCTATTTATATATATAGATGTATATAATTACTTTTGTATGCACTTAATTTTCGCAAGTATGAAAAACGAGAAATGAGAGTAAAGCGCATAAGCAAATTAATTAAAATGTGAGCGATGCAGTAGTCAGCCAATCAGTCTATCAGTCAATCAATCAATCAATCAATGCCCCACATCTGGGGTGGCTTTTAAGCATTAGCTGCTTGTCAGCGACATTGCATTCTCATGTATGCTGCCTGCTGCCCACCTCCCTCTTCTGCAAGCATCCTTCCATTCCACTCTCCATTCGATACTCGATGGGCCCACCGCAAAAGAGCAGAGCTCCACCAATCGGGCATATCATGCACTTCATGGCAAACACTCGCAAATGCATTTGCTAGCCAAATAGACAATTGAACAGACAGACGGTGCATACAATTTTCGGAGGCACTGTTCATTTCACGCTGCGCTCGGTCAGCGTTGGCCAAATGTGTGCTTGACATTTTCATTATGTTTTTGGCCAGCAAACGTGCGCCATTTAATACCAAAAGCATTTTGGTTGATGATATTGTTGTTCGATGTGCTTGTTGTTCATTGTTGTTTATCGTTGTTGTTCTTTGCTGTTCTTGTTGTTGTTGTTGCTGATGGTGTCTGGTTGCACTGTAAATGGCTCGTGCTGTTGCTTGTATTTTGCATACAATTTCTTAAAAGTTTGTGCGTTTTGTTGGGGTTGTTGTTACAATATATTCGAAGATTTTTATCGCTTTTACTCAGTCACACACATATATAAATAGAAGTAGCTGTTGGTTTTAATTCTATTATTATTATCATTGTTATTTAATTATAATTATTAATCTCATTGTTATTATTTTTATTTTATTTCATTTTATTTTTATTATATTGTACAATTCTTCTTACTATATACGTAAATGGTAAACTAAATTAAATCTGCCAATAGGTTTTCATAAACTATACACATATTTTGAAGTTTTTAATGGTATAATTAAAATGTTGTAAGAGTTTTATATATTGATTTTATTTTCGCTAAACAATGTTCCATTTTTGCTTTGTTCACATCTCTCTCTGTCTCTTCGTATTTAATAAAATAAATAATTTAAACATAAATATAAATTCGCTTATATTATTCAAGAGTACTGTTGAATACATTCACGTTGTTTTTGCAAAGTGACATTCTGGCGACTTTGTTGTCACGTATTATTGCAATGAAATTGACTTTTGTGGGTTTATTCCCATACAGTTTCAATTTAATTTGTGGAAAGAGAAAATGTATTCGTTTATGCATGGCTTCAGTTTTCTATGCCAACTATCTGCTGATACCATGGCCAGTTGTTCGGAACCATCCCATTCCTCGTTTGGGTGTCCACTCATAATAGCCATTTCGGGACAAGTGCATGCAGATAGTCGTACTTTACCCTTATGTGGCCCTCTGCAAAACTTTAATTTTTGGCAACGCGAATTGGATTTGCGGGTTATAAGCCACGTTTATAAATTACTGATTCGCCTATGGTGCTTAGTGCGTGGACACAACTGTGGAATGTGACCAGTTTAGTTGGCAAATGAATAAATTAAATATTTTATTATTAACAAGCAGCTCAAATGTTTCCCAGTCAAGATCCTTGCACAAATTTGGCTCTTTGATTTTCATTGAATTAAGACTTGTAAATTGACAGTAGTTCGCATTAAACACAGAAAACAATCAGTCTTGACCAACTGACCACTTATCCAGCAGATTAAGCCAAAGATTTCTAGAGTAGAGTTTATGTGGACATAAAAATTATTTTTCGCCAATTTGTGGCATAAATAAAACCAACAACACTAAGTAAGTCAAGATAGTGGTCAATATTCGAGAATTTGTCTGCATATATCCCTCAACTAGCAGATATAACATATTAAATCGCTGATATTCAAAAAACAATTAAGAAGCATTTATAAAGACATCTAAAGCAGTTAACGTCAATTTCGCACATCAAAATGATAAGCGAAAAAAATGAACAATATAATGTGGTGATGAAAATATAATGTTATAAGCCACTTAAGCGCTAAACTATAAAATTTATAAGTAAAAGTGCGCCAGACAAGCGCTGTCAACAACTATATACCCTGCACTCAAGTCAGTCACCTATCGTTGACTTTAAAACGCAAAGAAAAATGAAAAATAATTTCCATTTATTGGTGCAGAGTGCATTTAAATACGTATTTACTAATCGGCATATTTTAATTATACAAAATATTGTGCTGTACCTTTGCCTTAGCCAATTAGTACAGTGTACGTTAATGAATTTAATGCAAAAGCAAATGGGAAAAATAATGAAAAATTCATATTGAAATCGTATTAATTCATATTGACATCAACAGTAAATATATTAAAAATGTACATCAAAGGCATTTCGAACTGAACTCAATATTTTGTTCCACTTAATTCTGAATGAGTTTCGCAATGTGAAATTTAAGTAAATTAAAGTAAATTCGGTACAGATACAGATACATTTATGGTGAGCCAATGTATCTGAACGGTAAGCATATGTGAAAGGAATGATCGATTAATAAACATATGTAAATACTACATGCAAACAATGTAATTTAATGCGAAGTAATTTCATCCAGAATCTTTTCACGCCGCCAAGCGGGAAATGTGTAAAAGAGAGAGGCAGACTGAGAGAGAGAGAGAGAAAGAGAGAGAGAGAAATTGCCGGCATATAAAATCGTGTGCCGCTTGCTTTTTAACTCAGCCTCAAAAATTTCTATACGATTCTATTGTCAATTAATTTTGGCTTTTATTGCTCCTTTCGTCCATAAATTTATGAGGCTTGCAATATTATGCAAATGCGTGCAAATGATTTACTCGTCTGTGGCAAGACTGACTTATTGCCCAAAAATACATTTGGTTGCATTCTTTTCCCTCAACGCATATTTTTTGCCAAGCCCAGCTGTCTACAGCTAAAGTGTTTTAAGATACTTTTATCTTCAGTTCTTTGATAACTCTTTTCGAAATCATATATTTCAACGTTTCAATTTCAACTATCTTGAGACTTCAACGAGATTCATAATTATGTTTAGGTAAGTACTTCATAAGTAATTTGAGAACTGGAAGATTCTATATACATATGTATATACTTAAAGAAAAACATTCGAAAAATAATATTCCCAAAAGCCTGAAGACCAACAGTATTTATATTGCTCATATCTAGATAGCTCAATTAAAATGCTTTTAAAATGTCCGAAGATATACAACATATTTATTATGAGTCAAAACTACTTTTTAAAGAGCTGCTGCGTAACTTTCGAACACGCTATAATATACATCAGATTTGTATGTTACATTTTAAACTCTATATGCGTTAGAGCATTCAAGTTTCGTTGCAATCCTATGTGTGAGTTTATTTTTATTTTTTGGCATTGTGGCAGCTAAGTACTTTGAAATGGCAATTAAGTGGTAGCTGAAAAAGCATTCCGGCCACAAACAGACACTCGATAAACGGACACTTCAATTTGCACTTCATCTGTCAGAAAGCACACCCTCATACACAGACTCACACGCACACACATTCATAGCCTTGTGGCTGCTAATTGCAAATTGATTATGCCATATGCATTAGTTGATACATTTATAATTGTGCGTTTCATTTGTCGGCTCTTTCAAGTGCCTGAAACTGTGTGTGTATGTGGGGGTTGAGGGGGGACTGATTCAGCTGAGTAGGTGGATAGTATATGTATATGCTGTATATGGGTGGCGGGGTCTACACCAAGACGCTTCAGACAAAACAACAGGCAAACATCGAAGCAGACAAACAACCAAATAGCTAAGCACCGAAAATAAACTAAGAAGTCGAACGAGAAAGTTGTAAGAGATCTGAAGAGTCAAGTGGCTCGGAGCTGTGTGGAAAGCGGCCGGGAAGATGATGAAGACGACGACGAGGCACATAAAAACCACTATAAACTTTATTAATTTTAATTAAAAACACTATACTCACTATGAGAGTTAAATTCCCGTGCACATCTTTTTGGCTGTGTGTGCGTGACCATTGGGCAATGTTTTCGTTGTTGCCTCGCTGCGCATTGTAAGCCGCTGAACGCGTCCTGGCCAGCAGGCGGTGAGCAGTTAAAATCAGGAAAGCCATCATCTAAACTTATCCAAGCAACTGGCGACTCCCAAATGCCCTTACTTCTTATCAAATGATACAAGTTAATGCACTGCCATCAATTATTTACAATTATCTAAGTACTTAAAGCACAAAGCTAAAAAAAAATTAATTACTATTAAATGATTAAAATAGTAATTGGTTTTTACTTTATTATTATATGAATATTATTATTTTAATTATTTAAATCAAGTGCCAAAATCTTTTGGTGAATATTTAGCCTTCTATGTTTAATATTTAAATAACATTTTATTTACGTTACAAATAATTGTTAGCTGGCCTTATATTTGAATTACCAATTTAATTTTCATGATTGCAATAGCATTAATAATCCAAAATTGCTAATTATATACACATATGTTCTTAATTAGTTTTAATTACTAATGTAATTAAAATGGTTTTTTGTTTTTGTTATAAATGAGCAATGCCACAATTCTGATAGTGTATTATAATGAAGAAGCTGCAACTGAAAAATCTGGTCAAAGTTTTGCTGAAAAGGCGTAAGACATTTAAAAAATGTGGGAGTTGAGGAGGCAGAGGGATTGTGGGTCAGTGGTTGAGGGTTGGCTATGGACTAAGGGCTAAGGACCAACGACTAAGGCTAAGGGTTTGGGACTCGGAGCCTGGGGTTGGCCGCTGTAGAGTTGCTTATTTATTGTTTTGGCGGTGCGCGGCAGTTGGCCGCTTAATGCTATAAAAAACAAAGGTGCCATAGCGATAAACAATAAAGACTGAGCGCAGATGGGTGGTCTGAGCGCTGCTAAACGTTTTATGCAAATTTATGACTTAAAAACAATTTTTTTTGTTGGTTGTTATTGTTGTTTATTATTAATTTTAAATAGCAGTCCAAAATAAGAAATAACGAAGTATGAATATACATATATACATATATATATAAATATATATAAATAAAACAAAATACAGATTAAATGTTACCTGACCAGTTAATGCAGACACGCACAGACACACTCGCACACCCATTCACACACTCACACCGACAATGGCATTCAGACTTGTGCTTAATCTAGTACTTAGTTGGATCCCCGTGATGTTGATGTTACCGATTTAGTGCTGGATTTTCTGGCCCGCGTATTCAATGGACCAAGAAGACTGAGCACCACCGGTAACAGTATTAAGCCGTGCGCCGCACCAATCAGCACAATGCCCAAATACATGCGAAAATAGAAGACCTGAAAAATTTGCGAATTGGAAAAGCCCAGCACCACAATGCCAGCGAATTTGGTCAACGTAATTCCGGACAGAACACTGCTCCCCGTAACGATGAGCGAATGCAATGCCCGCTGCTGGGCATTGCCCTCGGCCTGCTTGAAGGAGCGCACAATGTGCGCCACAAACTCCACGCCAATGCCAACGCATACGACCAGATTGACCAATGAGATGGCATTCAGTGTGATTCCCCACGCCCACATCATGCCACCCATATTGATCAGAATGCAGATGACCATGAAAAGCACAATCGCCGCCGATGTAATATCCATTCCGGTCAGCAGCAATGTGACCAAGAATATGCTCGCCAGCGACAGACCCAGCGAGAGCAGTGCATCATCCCACACGGTCAGATACTGTTCGTAAAAGATGAAGAACACACAATACGGAAATACTTCCGTATCGATATTGTTCCTTGCAAACATCGTATTAATGTTAGATTGGACGCGACGCGCCTCCCGCAGTGCGGCAACAAATTGAGCCGACGTTGTCGATGTTGTCGAGTATTGCATAAAAGACGTGTCCAAAATCGTCGACTGTCCCTCATCGTCCAGCGTATAAATGATGGCCTGCAATGATTTCACACAAAAATTAAAAACATCAAATAAAATAATCGTAGTATCGAATACTTTAAGAACTTTCAGTCGCTGCTAAATTGTAATCATTTTATAGAGTTGTTGATAAATAATTTTAGTAGACAAGCTCTTAATTTTAGAAATTAAAGTTTTCATTTTGATATATGTACTTACATCCGCATAGGATGCTCGACCCGCCTTGGCACACTCAGCATCGGGTAGATCGGAGAGGAAAAATGGCACATATTTGTCAAATGTATCGGAGCTGGGTCGTAGGCCGTTTTCAGAGAATTCTCGCTCACAGGGCAGACAATCGTCGCTCTTGGAATCTAAATAGGAAATAAAGCCGTATGTGGGAGATGAGAAATATGTGGGTATGGTGCACACTTACTGCTTGGACAGAAGCTACCGGTGGTAATATTGTATTTACAACAATCGCCGATACTGATCCAATCAATGTAGTCATCGATCCATGAGCTTGCCGGCCTGGCCAGGCCGGTGATATCTGGATAGCGAGACTGGGTGTAGAGCTGAACGGACAGTGAATCCTCATTGCACTCGACGCCGCCGCAAATGAAATTCTGATGATCGGTATTGGAGTAGTCGAGTCCGGGCTTGAGCACCCAATAGACGGGCGCCCCCATCGACAATAGATCGTCCATATAAAGGAAATACTTGACCACATGCGATTCCTTGGGCATGGACATAACCTGATCCAATCCCGCTTCAATTGAAGGCATCACCATCAGTGACAGGCAAGTGATCACAGTGAACACCAGCAACACGATCATCTTCACGGGTCTGAAGTGTGAGAAATGCAAATGATTTACATTGTTTTCACAAATGTGCACAAAATAAATAATGCTTTACTCACTTGGATAGCAGGAAGGGCGCATAAAAGTTCTTGAAGAGCTTCTCGATGTGGCCAGCCTCATGGGATTTCTGGGGCTCAACATTGGTGCGCATACAGCACAGCATATCCAGACGTCCGTCCTCATGGCGACGTTCATCGATGGCCATCAGGGCCACAAAGGCGGTGATCTGCAGCAGAAAGTCGAGCACAATGGCCATGGCTGCGTACATGGCAAATGTTTTCACGGCTGGCATATCGCAGATGGCACCGATGGCGAAGCAGGCGAACTCACTGCTGGCCGTCTGCAGAATGGAGGGTGCCACCTGGCCGACTGCCTCGCCGATGGCCTCGTGTGTGGTCGCATAGCGACTGCGATCCAATCTCTGGTATGAGTGCACCATTATGAATATGTTGTCGACGCCAACGGCGAGCACTAGAAATGGCAACACCTCGATGGCCAGCATTGTGGTCGTCACACCCAAATATCCCCAGAAGCCCAGGCTGCAGAGTATCGATGCGAGCACAATAACAATTCCACTTACGGCCAACATAATCCGCGATTCGCGCAGGAAGCCCACACAGCTGCGTATGCGTCCCAGAGCGATGGACACATAGAGGAACATCACCACATAGCTGATGACAACGGTGCCCACCTCACCCTCGGACAGCTCCACAATAGCATCTTGAATGGATCGCTCCGCCGAGTAGGCAATGTCCAGACTATCGCTGCTGTAGTTCTTCATGAAGTCAATGAAGCGCTTCTCCCACACAAAACTTGGCTCCAGCAGTGATTCATCGTTTTGGTTCTTGCCTAGGAAGGTCAGCACTAGGCCGGTGGCTAGCATATAGTCGGGATCCTCACCAGCGCCAACTTTTGGCATTCCGCCAACAGCAATGCCCGGCTCAATGGGTCCGCCATAACTGCTGAAGCAGTTCTCCATCATCGGCACGCTATTGGAGTGTATTAAATAAAATATATAAATTAATATTATATATTATTATGGCATCCCTAGCTAGAACTTACCGCAGGCAATCCTCCAATTGATTGAGATAGTTGATGGTGTTGTTTTTGCTGTCTACGTAGGAGTTCTGGAATTTGCTCATGTCATTCTGAAAGTAGCCATAGATGGACTGAATCAAACAGTCATCAACCGTGGGCTTAACTCCCGGATACAGAACGGGTGCATAGCATGTCGTGTCCAGGCCAGCACCCTCCGACATGCCCAGCTGCATTATCTGCTCCTGCAGCTCAAATACCTCCTGCAGGAAATTCTGTTCATAGGCGGGTCCAAAGGTGAGCACTCCACTATCGGTCTCATGTGTAAACTGAGAGAAATGAAAGCATTTATTATTCAATTCAATCAAATTCGAAGAAAAATTTGTATTAAAAATTCAATTCAATTTTCTACTACAGATCGAAAAACGAATTATTGATTGAAATTCTTGAAACTTGATCTAATTTCATTGAATTTAATTACCAGAAAGGTTTAAAATATTTGTATTCATAGTTAAGCTCAAGGAAGAGAAGGAGGAGAGCACATACCGTATCCTTATTCACTGGCTTTATGAAAAGCTGATTTGTGCGATAGAAAGGCCCGAAATGCTGATCGAAGTAGTTCTTCTCGATGCGAGTTTGACTCTGCTCGCTGGCCCACAGCTCGACGGGATCTGTGGTCACTTTCATGTAGAGCACACCATAAGATAGTCCACCGATCACCCATGAGCACAAGGCCAGCACCAAAACCGGATGTTTGGCACAGAAAGTGCCCCAGCTGCGACAGCCGCGATAAATGAAATCGCCATATAGGGTGGGCATACAAACCGTGGGACCTCGTCGATCTCCTGTCGCACCCCAGCAAATGAAGCCGATAATTAGGACACCAAACACCAGAGAAATTACAAATGTAACACCATACAGTCCGGCCACCTGCCAGGGACTCACGTAGCCAGTTGGCGCCTCTGTCAGCGGACAGGACTGCTCGCAATCGATGCAGGCGCAGGGAAAATTGCCCGGATAGCTCTGTCCGCAGTCCAATGGGAATACATCCAGATATATGTCGTCGGAACCTTCTTCCGCATCCTCGGACCACAAGTAGTTAATGTCAAACGGCACATAGTCGCTGAGTGAGGTATCGCCCATGAAACGATACCATTTGCGATAGTCGCAGGTCTTCGCATTGTACGCACCACAGGCCAGATCCATGGCGGGTCGACCCGTTTGCGAATGATGTATGCCAATGCAGCTATCGTAAATCTTTCTAGCTTTCTCATCAATCAGGCGGTAATCGAGGTGCGTCACAAAGTCCACGTTATTGGGATTCTTGTCGAGATAGGTGGCGAGGAAGAGCGACTGATTTTTTGCACAGGTCATCGCGCATATGGTGATACCCATGTTTAATGTGCAGGTGGGGCACCTGGAGTAGACACCATCTGCCTGCGTCATTCCCGAATCCATGGAGCGAATCTGATCAGCATCGCAACATAGCTTCAGTGCATCCTCTCCAGTTTCGCCCTTGTATTCGGCATACAACATCGGGCAGCGTCTGGCGAAGTCTGCCTCAGCACTAGGATCGTTTAGGGGTAACGCTGGGCCGGAATACGCGAGATTGACGATATTGTTACCGATCTTATGACTTTCGCCATACCAAACGCAATCGGCTCTAACATCCAGCTGCACAGCTGTCACAATTAACAGCGCAATCAGCTCAAATTTCACATTCATTTCACTTAGTCAAAAAATTACAACAAAAAAAGAGAAAGGAAGAGAATTATTTTTCCAGCACACTTGACCAGCAGGCACTGGAACTGACCACCCGACTAATTCGCTAACTGACTAACAACTGAAAAGTTCCAGCTGAGACAAAAACCACCTCGGCCCCAAAAAAGCCACCCCGATGTGTGTGTGTGTGTGTGTTTGTGTGCGCGCGACGCACTATCTGCAAGTGAAGTGTTCGCTGAACAGGGCTGATAAGATTTCGGGCGAACGATTTGGCGATTAGCTTTGAGCTCCATTAACAACCAGGTGGAAGGGTTTATTCGGGTAGATAAGCCAGCTGTTGGCAGCCGGTCAGACAATCGATTAAACTGTTATAATTGTTGTTCTGGTTACATTTTATAGTCTATTGTCAATAAATTTATGCTTAACATTAGCAGCAAAAATAATTATTATCATGAAAGTGTTCAATTAGCATTCATGTTGTTAAGCGTTACCTTTTTTTGTCATCCTTTGCCGAACTGAAAATTGTTTATTCTTTTATAAATTCTTATTAGAATAGACTTTGAATATTTATTTTATATATTTTTCGTAATAAAAATGACTCAAGTTGCATTTACGCCAATCTCTAATCAACACATTTAAGATTAAAAACCAACACAAAATATTTCTAATTATAAAATTAAATATTATTAACAGTTAATTGGAATATTTGAATCAGACTCTCCAACCATTTGTAAAGGAATTTGAATAGTTTTAAATAAATAAAGCCAATTACATGATACCAGCAATATGTTTTATTTATACATTTAATATATGTACACATTATTTCAATTTGTTTGCCTGTCTTGGTTATAACAAGTAAGTGTGAGAATTTGTGATTCACTTGGTAGATTATCTGCCTTTGACTTTCCGTAGCTGATTCGGTAATTGTGGTTACTGTGGGCAGCTGTATAATTTTTATGGCCTACAAGTGTTCATTTTTTCGACATTGTTGAGGCTTTGGCGACTATTGCTTATCTGGATACAGCGAACAGGTGTTCACTTGAGAAATCGACAACCATCGACGGTGCAGTCGCCAAACCGTTAACTCAATTTAAACGCGACTCGCTTTTATCGCAGGCAGCTGCTTAATGGTCTTTAACAGATCGGTGTAAACTAAATCCAGGCTGATAACAAGAAGACGGCGTTACCTATACCCACATATGAAAATAACAGGAATGCACTGATAAGCAATTGGGAAGTCGGCATTATCATCTATAGTTATTTGAATCATTAAACATGATTTTATCGTGATTTTTCTTATATTTAGTACTTATCCGTTTCTAATGAAGATACTATTATACTAGTACGGTTACATGTTGCTATCTTGATTTTAACGGTACTGTACCGATGCGTAATGGTTCAATAAAAAATAAATAGAAAATAAATGATAATATTCCAGTTGGGTACGCAACTGACTGAAAAATCCTCTAGTATCTGCTCTTAATATTGAAAGAAGTCTACTTGCATTTGAGCAAAATAATTATCAACATCATATATATATATATTATATAGCTCGTTCGATATTTTAAATCAATAATTGAATTGAGGTGTCAGAAGGTGCATCAATAATGATACTACAATGCCAATGCTTAATATTGCCTGAACTCATTAAAAATGGTTAAAAAGGGATTAATGAAGTGTATATATATATATATATATATGTATATATATATTTGATCACGAGCTACACACAACTTTAAGCTCATCTACCTTAAACATTTCCGATAATCATGCAACTATCAATAGAAAGATTTTTTTTTTTTTGTCAAAACTACATCTGCAGTGTAGAAAAAAGTTGTTTTTTAAGTCAAATTTTAGCCATGTTATAGAAGAAAATGCTTGAAAGACAAGAGTCTACGAATAAACATTGGTCTGTCTATTAATACAAATGTGGCTATGTGTGACTAATGTGATCTTGACTGTTCAAATTTGATTTTAATGTGTCCGTGACGACTTCAAATTGAGGTTAGCTTTGCCTTTAGCAGCACCAAAGCTTTCGGCCACTGTTAACACTGATTGTTTAACAGACTGTTAACATGGTGTTCTCTTTTGTTGTGCAGTGCTTCTCTGCTGCTGCTGCATCTGCTGCTGCTGCTGCCGGCTGTCAACCGCTGCCAACTGCAGAAAGCGGCGGCTTTATTTATTTTTTTAATGCCGGGCAGAATGCTATTGAACTCACACACACACACACACGTGTACAGAGAGAGAGAGCGAGAGAAAGAGAGATGGGGAGAGACAGAGACAGAAAGAGATAGAGTAAGAGAGAGAGAGCGAGAGAGAGAGAGAGAGAGAGAGAAGAAGAGTGAGTATTTTGCATTTTGGCAACTGCTGCTGTTGCTGCAAAATGCATAATGCATAAGTTGCAAGCCGGCATTGAGGAAGCAGCTAATTTGATTAGTTGCTCGCTTGCCTGTCAACTGAGAAAACAAATGCGAAAAAGACATTCGAAGAAATCAGAAGTCAGCTTAACTAATTTTCACAACAAAAAAAAAACGAATGAAACGAACTGTAAATTGAATATGGCACACGTGTGGACACGTGTTCTCAAAATCCTAGACCTACATCAAGAATCCAAAATGCTGACTGCGACTGCGGCAGCAGCAGCAGCAGCGTTGCGCATCTGCAAAGCAGTTACTACCCCCAAACTCTCCTCCCGTCATAAGCAGAGCAATGTTCCCGAAAATCTGTTCCCGTTCCCGTTCCAGAAAACGTTCCAGGCGCATTCTGGAAAATTGTGTCAAGCTGACGACACAATTTTCGAATCGCATGCCCGGAGTTGCAATTGCTTCCCAAAAAAAAGAAAACACTCACAAAAAAAACAAAATAAAGCACGAAATGATAAAAAGTACAGGGATAGAGAGAGAGACAGAGTTCAGACAAGCAGACAGTTGCGAACACAGAGATAGAGAGAAACAAGAGCGAAGAGAGTAGAGAAGGGAGAGAGAGATGAAGAGAGAGAGATGAAGAGAGAGAGAGAGAGAGAGAGCGAGCTTAGTTTTGCTTCTGGCTTTTGGCGTTGCACAAAATAACGGTAAAGGTAAAGTGCGCTCTAACGGTACAGTAGCGTAACAGGAAGTGGTGCATTAACACGCGCCGCAGCTGACGACGTCGGCCCAAAAACTAACAGCTAACTTTAACACTTGCCCGGGCTCTCGAAAGCAACGCGTAACTCGCACAATAAAAACCATAATAATCAATCATAATAATCATAATCATAATAATCATAATAATAATAATAATAACGACGACAGCAACTATAACAAAAAACTCAATAAACAGCTCCCAACAAGAAGAAGAAAAAGAAGAAGAAGCTGATGAAGAAGTTGCAGTTGTTATTAAGGTAGAAAAAGAAGAGCGCGTTTTTGTTGTTGTGCGAGTGTGCGTGTGTGTGTTTGTGTGCCTTGTTTTTAATATTAATTTAATGTTTTTTGTGTGTGTGTTGACATTTGAATAATGCGTAACTCTCTTCAATTGCATCACCAAATAAAAAAGAAAAATCGCCAATTGCAGGCTGAACTTTTTACCTTTTGGCTTCTTCGACTTTCGACGTCACTATAAAACTGTGACGTTGCTGCTCTCTCTCCCCCTCTGTCTTTCTCTCTCCCCCCTTGTGCGCGTGAGTGTGTGTCATCAGTTTTTGCATTTTGCAGCCGCAAAATGAGCAAACGAATGACGTAGATCCCCATTGATGTTCTGCTGCGTTTCATTTCGCAAATTCGCAATTCGCGTTGCGGCAAAAACAGTCGAAAAACCCCAACAAACAAAAACCGGCTAAACAGCGAGAGAGAGAGAGAGAGAGAGAGAGAGAGAGAGAGAGATGGAGCGCGCGAGAACGAGACTCTGTGTGTGTGTTTGTGAGAGGGAGGATGTGGATGACGCTGCCGAATGCCGACTGCCGAGTGCCAAAAATGGTCGAGCACGTAAAACGTGCACGCGTGCAGCATGCAGACGGACGGCTGGACGGACGGACGGGCAGTAAAGCGGACAAGAACTTTTTCGGTGTGAATGCCTTCTGCACAAAAAACGTGGTTTTTCGGCTGTCAGCGTTGCAGTTGGCTTCTCAGTCGCCGTCGCCGTCGCCGTCGCCGTCGCAGTTGCTGTTGGCGTCAACGTTTTAGCTCTGCTGCGTTTTTATATGATTGTTGCAATTCGCATTCTCATTTCGCACTCGCTCGTAACTGTTTGTGAGCTTAACAGCCTCAACAGCCTCAACAGCTTTAACAGTCGACACTTAACAGTTTTAATGATGCGTCACTGTTAGCTCGAGACGAGGGCACTCTAAACAACAATAATTTGTGTTGCATACCACATGGCGCTAATTGAAAACTCTTTTCCGAGATCATCGCGTGCGCTTTACACACGCATCTGTGTGTATATGTGTGTGTGTACGTGTTGAATTATCGCGATTACGATTACACCTGCGTGGAAATTAAGTTATTCAATTTGCATAAGGCCGCCCAGATAGTTAACAGTCTTTGTACTTTAACAGATTTAGATGCAAATTAAAACTGAATAATTATATGGAATTTATTTAGGTGCTTCAACACCCAATTATCGCTTGTAAATAAGAAATCAGTTGCGTTCTCAAAAGCAATTCTGATTCAAATTGGTGATTGCGAGACGATTTTTAATGCAGGGCTTCAAGCAATTTCATCTTCATCTTAACTTGGCCAAATTGTTTGCATTTAAATATATTTACTGTCAGTAAATAATTATTATTACTTATAAACATTGTATTATTTTCTGTTAGAGTCAGCATTATTATTGTTTATTTATGATATCATACTCCTCTATATACTAATATTAGTATATTCTTGATCACGGCTTTCTCTGGTTTCCTTCACGCTGAATTCTCAAGTGTCTTAATATTATCAGCCAAAACTAAAAACAGATCAAATCTAAAATGTTGCATACTTTAGATATTTTGAAAAATGGTACAACATCCACAACCATTAAAGTTGTCAAATTAAAAATGTCTTTCGCCTCATTTCTCATTAGCTGGCTGGCAATGGCGTCTCTGTCTCCGGCTCCGTCTCCGGCAGCAAACTCCGCCGTTTCTGTTGCCTGCCCTTCGCCTTTGGCTCTGAAATTATGATGTTGCAGCTCTTGTTGCTCTCGCTGTTGAATGTGCTGGTTGCTTGCTTGTTTGCTTGCCTGCTGCTTCCGTCAGATTGCCGGAAGTTGCACGAAGTGCACAAAAAGCTTTCGGGTTTCAGTTCTCTGGGCCGCTGTTAAACAACAGAGCTTCTTCCAAATGCAAATGTTGTCTGACCTGACAAATTGGCAATGGCCACAAGAGACAAAGCGCAAACAACAACAACATACGAGACACGAGCAGCGCAACAGTCGTCGCCGTCGCAGTAGTAGTAGCACTCACAGCCGCAGTGGCGTCAGCGTCGCAGTCAACGCTTAACATAAGCATTTTGTTGTTGTCAGCATTTCGGCCGTCGCATTTGGTCTCATCACCATCGCAGTCGCATCTCGTTCTCATTCGTGTGCGGCGCTTCACCGCTAAGCGACGTCTGAAATGTATAACGCTGCCTAACTTGCTGCTGCTGCTTCACGACCACGACGACGACGTCCACTATAATAAGTATGTATGTGTGTGTCTATCTGACTGCGTGAGTGTGTGTATGTATGTGTGCGTGTGTATGTGTGTGGAGAGTGAACGCTTTCATGTCTGCATGCTTGTGTTCGTGTTCGGTTAATGTGTTTCGTGCGCGTCGCTTTAGGTCGGCAAGCCGTTCGGTTTTCGCATTCGCTCGTTCGTTTAGTTTCGGGGCCGCTGGTGCTGCTGCTGCGACTGCTGCCTACTTTGCCTGCTGCTTGCTGCTGCTGGCTGCTTCCAAACGTTCGCTAGCCTTGCAGCAAAAACAGTTTACATTTGTTTTTCCGCGTGCTCGCACACGTTGACTGACACGGTCTGCGACTCAGCGAGTGAGCGAGCTTTGTCTGTCTATGTCTGTGCCTGTGTGTGTGTCTGTGTATGTGTGTGTGTGAGTCTCTGTCTCTCTGCCTCTTCACTCCCTCTGTCTGTGTGTTTGTGTGTGTGTGTGTGTGTGCCGACCCGGAGTTGCCGCAGAGTGACCGGAGTTGCATGGCCGAAACATAAAAAACACACTCGAGCTTGCTCCAGTTACTGGCCTGGTCTAGTCCGCACCGGTCAGCTACTCTCTGCATTTGCTGTAACTGCAACTGCCACTGCACCTGCCACTACAACAGCTGACAACAACTGCAGCAGATCAGCACTATTACATTATTATTAAATCCAACCAGTAAGCAACAAAACTATTTACTAGCAACAATTTTCTAGAGTTTTTCATTTTCATTTTGAGTGCTCAAATTTTGATTTTCAATTTAAATTGAAATTTGACTGTAGTTGGGTTTCGGCTCTTGCCACATGCCGAATTGCTGCCGAGCTGACCTGAGCTGAGCGTTGGAGTTGCAGCTAAGCTAAGCTAAACTCTGCTAAAAGAACTAAGGACTATGCACGGCTGTTGTGTCGAGATCGGAGCGTCGCGCAGAAGTGCATTGCCGAGATGCGGAAACGGAAGCTCAGAAACTTTGACAAAAACACAATTTATACTTTCAACTTGCCACAATACTTTTGGCGAATTGAGGACTGCAGTGCGCATAACCTAAACCAAAAGCTAACATTAAATTAACACACACATTAGTGCACCACACACACACACACATACAGAAAACTTGAATAGTTCTCATTTTTTGCATTTTTTTCAACATTTTTTTAATGTGGTCCTTAAACGCGGCAGCAACAATAACGACGCGCGGTGTTAAAAGCTGTCAAATAAAAAAAAAACGTTTAAAAACAAAAATGTAATAATCCTAATGCTTTAAGCAAAAATGTTACAAAAACAATATATGCAGTGTGCGTGCATTAAGAAAAAATAGAAATTAAAAACAACAAAAACACAGCAACTATAATAATTATAATCATGCAACAGTAGCAGCAGCAACTACAACAACATGCCCAACAACAGCAACTGTGAACAAGTAACAAACGTGTGAGAACAAAATTTTAACAAAAAAAATAAAAAAAACGATAAATATGAAAATCAAAAACTGAAAAGCCAGCTGTGAAAACTGTTGGAAAGCACCGACGCAGCTTCCTTTGAGCTCTGTGAAGTGTGTGTGTGTGGGTTGGTTTGTGTGTGTGTGTGTGTGTGGCACATATGTACATAATTTAAAGTTGAAACATTTGAGTTACTTGTTCTTTCGTGATATATTTTTCATGATGGCCTTTGAAGTCTGACGAATCGCAATTTATGCGTACGTTTTGTTTTGTGTATTTCTAGCGCTGATTTTTGATTGCAATTTGGTTTCTTGTTCTTTGTTTTTTTTTGTATTATTTTGTTTGAAGTTGTAATATAATAAAATAACTGTGTGCTAGTGAAATAATTTAAAGAAAATTGCCGTCTTTCCCAGATGATGAATTATGCAGCATTCTTTCATTGTATTTGGGTAAAAAGGCGTTTTTTTTATGTCTGATTCTTCAAAGTGTTGTTTTATGTTGAACACATGTTTTTGTTTTGTTTTTCTTCATTAAGCTAAAAAATCTCTACAAAAAATGTTTCGGTTCCAGAAAATATTTTATCTTTTCATATCAAAATAATAATGTTTACTGATCATGTGGGAATTTGTTTTAATCCTAAATGTAAATTGTTTTTTTTTAATGCCAAATGCTTGGTTCCCTAATGTGCTTATATAAATGTGTCAAACAATTATTCAAAACAATTATTATTGCCACTTTTGAGTTTGTTTTCTTCTAGTGTTATTAGATAATTTTGAAAGTATTTATAATTTTATTCAAGTAAAACTTATAACTTTTGTGTTCTTTGTTATTATTATTTTAAATACGTTTTATAAGAATTATGGCGTCAGCTGCTGTGCAAAATTTAGACAAAACAAAAACAAAAAATAAAAATAAATAAAAAAAGAATAAAAAGAACTAATTTTTGGCTGTTTTTTACTATTTTTTTTTGTGTTTTTCTATTTTTCTCTTTGTGTGGCGCTCTCATTTCGCTCAACTTGTCGAAATCAAATAAATCTTCAGTTTGAAATGATTTCTCACGTCTTTCCCGGCAAGCATTTGTTTTTCTTTATTCTCTTCTATTGTGTGCGTGTTTTTTGGTTTCTGTTTTCGAAATTCCGACAATTCCAATGTTCACAGAAATCGGGGAAATCATTCTAGTTCCATTCCGCAAGGTCTATTAATAATTTGATGCATTGCCATCATCGTCATCAGTGTGGCCGTTGTTTTCTCGCTTCTCACGTTTTTAGTGTGCCCCTTCACATCTCCAAAAAAAAAAATATAATCTGTGGCAAGCGATGCCAATTTGAAGCTCCTTTCTTATTTTTAGACAACCTGATCCAAATTGATTGTGTGACTAATTTACTTCGCACAAGTGCTTAAAGTGTTATCTAATTGTATCTTTCAAGCTACGATTGTGCGAATCGTTTTTCTATGCGGAAATTATTATTATTATTATTAGTATTATTATTATTATTGGAGGGGGAAGCTGCACCGTGACCTATTTGATCTATTGTGCCCCCTTCTGAGCCACCGTATGCGGATATATAAATATTTGTTTGATCATCAGCATGGTTCATATAGGTTCTATGCATATAAATTCTATTACAAAAATTAGTTCGAGTATCGTTACTATTCAGCCTCCCAACTCTGAAAATAAAATAGTACTAAATGGAAATAGCTAGGAAAATAAGCTGAAGTTGTATGTTTTTTTTTAGAAAATGCTTAAATACTTATCACAAAACTTAAATACAACAAAATAATACAGGAAAAGAAATAATAAATCTGTTAATTAAGATATAAATGTAATTTTGGTCAAATGAATACGTTTCTGTGAATATTTGCAGATAATAACAGCTCGCACATTTCTCAATAACAAAAGGAATTTTAACGAATTTTAAATATTTGTACTAACGAATTTATATCATATTTTTATCGGATGCTATTGTTGCAAGCTCTTTCTATTTGATGACGTTCTTTTTTTAAATAATTGCATGCAAAAGCATATCAATTTTTGAAAATTTGGAAATCCTAATTTGTTGTTTTTCCCTTTCTGATTAAGAGACTATTGTTTTGATGCACTTTTCTGATATGCTGGTTGTAATCCCTTTGTACTAAAATAAAAAGTTGCGAATATCCCCAACATAAAGCGAAAAAAACTCAACATGTTTCACAGAAAAGTAGAAAAAAATAAATAATTAAATAAATAAAAAAACATGACATGTGAAATTGCATTTCAATTTTATCGTAGAAGTGACAAGAAATGGAAACAATTGAAAAAAAAAAAACTAAAAAGTAAGAGAAACAATTGAGAAAATGACATTAAAAAATCAACGTAACAGTTGGGAGGAAACTATAAACATAAACTGAAAATTTGCTGCACATGATTACAGTTCCAAAAAAACGCAAAAATAAATGATACATTTTTGCATTAAATTGCCATAATTTTGCAAATGGCAAGCAAAATTCACAATCATTATTATTATTATTTATTTTTATTTTTTTTTTTATCTTATAGTATATCTGACCTAAATTATGTGTAAAAAATGAGTATTACACACTCACACAGACACACACTCTGGGGAAAACTGTAACTGGGCACATTTGACGCTTTATATATGTGCAGCTAAAAGTCATGTTGTTGTTGTTGTTGCTGCTGTTGTTATTGTTGTTGTTGTTGCTGCTGATTTACATTTTGATATTTAATGTATAGGAGACCTAGTCGCTGCATGACGGCAAATACTCGGTAACGCGGGCTAAAAACAAAAGTGACGCCGCTTCCTTTATTGTCTCCGACATATCCTCCCATTGCATTGTGCAGCTGTTGTTGTTCCCCTTGTTATTGTTGCTGTTGTTGTTGTTGGTGTTGGTGTTGTTTGCCTGCTTTTGGCCCCGTTGTCCCACTTTGATTGTCCTTTAGGTCTGGGCTGGCATACAGAACGCGCATTAAACTCTCTTAAATACACTTGCACTTCACACACACACATATATATATATATATATCTATCTATATATATATATAGATATATCTATCTAGATATATCTATCTATATATATATATAGATATATATATACTATATATAATGATAAATAAATATATATATTCATATATGATATCTACATACTCTGTATATACATATATATATATTTCTATTTGTTTGTTTACTGCGTGTGCTTTAGTAGGGCTTAACTTGCTGGCCGCAGCTATCGCCATCAAATCGAGCGGAGACACAACTGCGCATACACACACACACACACACACACACACACATACACACACACACACACACACACACATACTCGGCCATTCATATATACACATTTGCATATTGGCAAACATAATTGTATGCAGCCTGTCTAAATAGCAATTACATTCGCCTCTCTCACTCACACTCACACACACACTCTCTTTCTCTCTCTCTCTCTCTCTCTCCCTCGCTCACTCATCTCACTCTCTTGGTGAACTACATCGAAAATGCAGCAACAAAGTAACCAAAAAAGAGAAAGAAAATTAAGCGACGACATCGAACTGCACAACAACAACAACACCAATAATAATAATAAGAAGAGGAAAAAGTACCCGCAAAGTATGCTTCGAAAAGTGTCAATGAAAGGCAGGTGCTTCAAGGGGTGGGGCCAGCGGTAAATAACGTTGCACCAACTGACTTAAAGTACGTTCTAAGAGCCACGCGTTAGCAATGTGTGGTGGGTGGCAGGTGGTAGGAGGCAGGGCGTGGTTGCTGGCTGATAGATGCATGGGGCCATGTTGTCGTTGTCGTTGTTGTAAATGTTTGCTGCTGGTGCAACATGCAACATGAAAGTGGCGGAGTCTTTGGCCGAAGACGGGAATACAGCTTGCGTGGCATACTTGTTAGTGTGTCATGTTCCAATAATGCCTCGATAATAATTTAGGCGCCTAACTCTTGAAATTCTAAGGATCTGTAGTTGGACTGTGGAAGACATATAGGAATTTTGTTTTCATTAGAGTTATATTTCACTTGACTGAGTGGACTTCTTACTTTCACAAATTTCCATTTTAATTTATTCAAATGTGGTCACATCTCTAGTTTAGCAAATAAATTATTTACTAAAATTTTCAAGCCGTAGAGTATTTTTATTAAAACTCTGTTTTCATAATACACACACCTAATGGTTGTTAGTAGGTTTTATTTTATTGAGCGCATACTCTGATTGCTGGTTGACCGCTTCAAATAGCTTTCATATATATTATTATCGAATAAACGCCTAGCCGGCCTTTAGGGGTGGCTCTATGTATGTTCCGGTATATGCAAATTGCATTGTTAACAGAACAGGCCCCCTCCGAAAACAAGTGAGCCAAAGTCTAATTATGTGTATGCTAGTTAGAATAATATATAGAGAGTCCTGAAAGAGAAGTGAAAACTGTGCTAGGGCTGGGCAGCAATATTGCCAATTTTTGTCTGAGCGTGTGTGTGTGTGCCATTATACAATGTTTGATTTGGATGGCATGACTTTTCATACGAAGCCGCGTCAATTTATGTCGTCCCAAATATATATACAAATATATATATGTTTATATATACATATACTGACCGACATTCTGTCCCATTGACTACAGACTTTGCCATCGTCATCGGCATCGTCATCGTACCGTCATCGTCGTCATTGCCAGCTTTGTCTTATTGTGTTTGTCTCAAAAACGAAAGCAGCCGGAAATGCTCGGTCCGTTGTATTTTGCTCCATATTCTAGTGTTGCCTTCCTCCCATATATATATATATATATATGCATTTATTTGTGTGTGCGAGGTGTGCCTCATTATGCATATAAGCGGCTCTTGCCTCTCCTTTACCTTTGACCCGCCCCTTCATCCGTTTGCCTACCGTTCTCTTTCGCAGAGGTTGCACACAAACAAATGTGATGGTGTTTATGTGTGTGTGTGTGAGTGTGTAATTACTAGGCATTTCTGTCAGTTTCACCTCGTGGCTGTTGCCTCTTTTAAGTCTATTCCTTTCTTCTGTTTTTATCACTAGTTTTTGTTCTCTTCTCTCTCTCTCTCCCTCTCTCTCTCTCTCTCTCTCTTTCTTTCTCTCTCTCCCTCACTCTCATTCTCCCTCTCCATATATCACTCATTTTATGCTGTCTCAATATATTTGGGTTTTCCTTTCCGCGACGTTTCGTATGCAATTTTCGTATTTTCATTGTCTGCATTTGTGTGTGTGTGAGTCTTTGTTAAATGGCAATCTTATTTCTACACTTGTATTTGTCGGAAAAGTAGGACACTCTGATGCAGGTAGAGGCATTTGGAGTCTTGTGGCATGCAGCATGTAGGACAGAGAGGTGGGCGTCGCGACCACTGAAGGTGTATACGGTTGTGTCGCGCAGGCACGAAATGTGCAACACAAAAGTTTCGTTATTATTGGCTTAAAAGGTGCAATTTATTGCAGCATTATTCAATGAAACCCCGCATCTCCCCCTCCCCCACTCTTCCACTCTATTTCTTTGACTTTTCTCTCTGATTCTCTCTCCCTCTCTCTGGCGCGTAGTGTCTTCTCAAGCTAATAAAGCATAAAACAAATAAATGAATGCAAAAATAATTATTCAATATTTTAAAAATATATTTGTAAAGCTTAACAGCAAATATTCAATTATAAAAGTTTTTGCCATTTTTATTAAATATTTTATTTTGATATAATTCCATTTTTTGTTTCCTTATTCCTTTAATAATCTGATCATTCGTTTTTTAATGGTTATTTTCTTTGTGTGTGATGCGCGTGACATATGCAAAGAAAAGAAAAAAGAGTTTCGATTTTATTGATTTGGAATTCTTCTCTCGTTATAGCACATACAAAGTCGTCGGATTGCATTCGATAATGGACAAAAATAGAGAAAAATGAAGCATTATCGTTTGAATAAATGAAGACTTAAAAGATTAAAGACAAGAGCGAACAAAAATGCATTAAATACTCATATATATATATATATATATATATATTTAATTATAACCTTAATAATAATAATACATGAAGCTCAAATAGACTGAAATAGAGTCCAAATATATTACGAAAGTAAATGCAATTAATTATACATATCATACAAATAATTAGCAATTGCATTTAAGTTATTTAACATAAACAAATAATAAAAGCCCGAATCGACAAAAAACAAAAACAACAACAACAAAGAGGTCTAACTCTGAAACAAATCAAATTACAAATGCAACAACAATATTTTGATGTTTATTACGCTCAACAACAATAGCAACAATAATAATAAGCTGCGTGTGCAAAAGTGACGTCAACAACAACAAAGTAGACAATTCGTCGAAAAGTGTGTGTTTTGCAAGTGGGGCAATCGAGATTGGCGCCATGTGACTGAGCAACAACCGACAGTAATAAGAGCAACAACAGCAACAACGATAATAATTACAACAACTCGCTACACGCGGCGCCAAGCAAACGAAATATAATTCCAAAACAAAAAACAAAAAGAAAATGCGAAAAACTTTACGCGCCTAAATCTACAAGGGAGCAACAAAAACAACAACAACGACAATAATAACAACAAAAACAACATCAACGACGACAAAAGCCAAAAATCAAATTCAACCAAATACGAGCCAGGTGAGTTGTTCGCGCTTAGTGAATTAATGGCTGGGATGTGGGCCGAGCTGTGGACTGCTCGAGGGGAGAGGGATAAATGCTGCTGATTGATATTCTACAATATTTAAAATAATTTGCCTTCGATTCGAAAGATTCCACAGATTCTTTTCACGCCCATTGACAGCTAGGGAAATTGTGTGTCTCTGTGTGGGTGTGTGTGTGTTAACGGAAATTGTATTGTGGCTGAAGCATTTGAACTATTCATTCAATCAATTGGAATCCCATAAAATAATCGTTTAATATTAATGTATTTTTTCACAAGTGTCTGTACTTATGTGTGAGTTAGTTAGTTACTTTTATATTTAGGTATTCAAATTGATTTCATTGAAAAAAAAAAAAAACAGAATTATTTATAGCATTTTCTTTGGTAAATAATAAAGTAAATTCTAATGATAGCCATAACTAATATTCTTGAAGAAACTCAAAACGTTTTACAAATATTGTTATAAATTTAACATTTTATTTGAATGAATTTAATATATAATTGGAAACAGAAAAAAATACTCAGTGAACAACTGAATATCTGAGTCAGATCCAATAATAATTAATCACTGTGAAATCAAATTAAAATGATTTTTTAATTGAGTTTTAAAGGCGAGTCAGAGCTGAATTACATTTTATATTTTTTTTATGTCCAATTTTAATGGAATTTTGTGCTCGTTAAAAAAACTACTAATTACTCTGAACAGGTAAACGAAATTTTTGTTTTCGTGTCGGTTAACAGGATGTCACTTTCAGAGATCGACTTCCAGCGACCGAAACAAACCATAAATAAAAAATAAATAAAATCGGTGGCAATGTCTAAAAAATAATTAATAAAATAGGTAAAATGGTTGCGCTATGGATATTGCCACGTTGTTGAAAAGCAAGCGTATTCCCAAAAAAGCACTAACACTTTATGGTCACGAAGCAAATAAATTTTATAAATGAAAACCTGAAAAAAAGGAGAGCAAAACAAAAACCGGGTACACAGTTATTTGTAGAAAGCGTTGCAAAACTACAAAATTGTATTTCGTAGTTTAATGGCCAACACATTTTCATTTTCATTCATTGGACTCGTTCATTGAGAACGGAGCAACTTGTTCCCGACAAATGCCAATCAGTCGTACGTACTTGCACATGTGAATCGTCAAAATGACTGTGTGGGTGTTTGGGTGTTTGTTGAGGCCTAATCAAACCAAAGACTTGCCAAAGCATAAAAATCTCGAACACTTCCGGTTCTCACACGATGTTTTCAACAAGCAATCGAACAAACAAACAAAACAACTGACTACAGGAAATTTAGTATCGATGAGAGGAAATTCTTCCAAGCAATTTGAAAAATTAAATAAATTATACAGCAATTCTATAAGCGTCCCACAGATACACACAAAATACAAAATATGATTATGTTTGTCATAAATTGTCAAAAACGGGCAACAAAGTGTTTGATAGTTCTTTAAGAAGCATCGAAAATATTATGTGGTAATTGTGGTATGTGTGAAGTGTGAGCATAAATTTAGTCATAATGAAGAGCATATGCTTGCTATCAGCTGGAGAAAATTGAAATATATTTTGCTGTTAACTTACTTGGGGCGAATCGAAGTTTTTAACTTGTCAATTGAACTTGCTGAATGGGAAGGAAATGCATTCGAAAATGTAGTACGACAAATAAAACTTTGCCGTATGATTTCCAACAATAACAACAAGAACAACAGCAACACACGTACACATCATCCATATTTACACAGAAGGCACCATTCCCTCCCTAACCCCACACCCCCCCCCCCCCCACCTTTCCCCCCACTTGCTGGGCTGGTGAACGTTTCTGGCTTGTCGCCTGCCACTTTGTGGCAATAAAAAGGTCGTTTATAAACAAGCAAACATGTCTAGAGATGTTTTGTTGCTTTTATTATTGTTATTGTTGCTGCATATCACTCAGCGCCTTGTCGGCTCCTACGAGCGACTCTGATGCCATTGCCCAAAAGCACAAAACTCAAAAAGTTAAAAATATATGTATATATATATATATATATGCGACTCACAACCCTCGAGTTGGAGTCATAAAACTAAAATCAAATCAAATCATAATCAAATAAAAGTACTTTCAACTTGCAGCAATTCCATTTGTCAATTGCAACTAATTCTATATCAATCATTATAGAGTTAGCTGAAAGAAAGAGCATACAAACTTCGATGTGTTAGAATTTTATACATTTTTCGCATTTCTGTTGTGTGTCATGTATTTTATATATTTTTAGCTTCACGCTACGTTGCTGATAGCAGCAGCAGCAGTTGCCGTATAAAGGTGCTGTAGATAGATTGGAGGGGTTGTTGGGGTGGTGGGGGTAGTGGGGTGTAGAACAATAAAAAAGCACGTGCGCTTTTGCGCTATTGCTGATGAATTTTTCGCTCAAAGTCGCTGTTTTTCCAGCACATTGTGTATACATACCATCAGCCCATATGCATGTATGTCTTCAACTGAGACATGCTGCATAGTTAATGCGATTATTGAATATGCTATTGTTTCTACCATTAGTCCTTTTGTTATTTATAATCATCCATAGCGCTGCCAATTATTTTTTCTCTCAATTGCAACTGCGGCACATCGAACAATAAAGGGGGACTGCAAAAGTTTGTTATTTCGCATTGGCTGTTGCTAATTTGGTGCTGGCATTGCTTGATTGATTGATGAATGGGTATATACGAATACGAATAAATACCCAATGGTATTGTGTATTCTGTGGACTGAATTGCTATTTCATCAATTTAACCAATGTATTTGATTTGACATGGATATTTCATGGGATTTCTCGTGGATGAGGTAGAAAACAAACTGCGAAGGAAACCATCAAAGCTGTTATTTTTTCATGTAAGTGGTAAAAATTTAAGTGTTGAAATGGGAATTGAATTAATATCAGATTGCAGATTGTCAGATCGCACAAATGATTTGGGTTTTGTGATTAGCCGGATGCGATATGAAAATATGATGATAGATAATTATATTTTTAGAAAAGGAAAACTTCTCAGCTCGTGTTAAGTATTATTCATACATACATATATATATATATATATATTAAAAAGAATACAATAGCCCATATGTGTATTCAGAAGAGTAAGTGCCTTTTATACACATCGAACTCCAATGAAGTTTAGTCAAAAATTCTTACAATCGAATAGTTATGTCATGAAAATGTATTAACAGTAACTCAAAACAGTATCTGAGCTCTGTCTAACATTTCGATAATTTAGATAATAAATATTGAAAATACACATATCAAGCCTCATTGTAAACCAACCATAGAAAACAGAATCATTTTTGGTTTACATCAAATAAAATAAAATTGATCTGATTTGATGAAATTGTGGGTGGCATCTCTGTGTTCATTGCAGTGCAAAACAGTTCGGATTACAACTGGACTTAGAGCATTCGCAATTTTGACAGTTCGATGATTTTGCCATTCATTGTATTTTAGTTGTGTGGTTGCTGTGGGCAAGAAGTCAACATTGAAAATGTCCAAAAGGGGTATAATGAAGTTGTGCAAAAAAATGTTACAGTCAAAAAGAAGCAACTTTGACCCAATAAAGGATATATATTTTGTTGATCGGTGTCAATAGGCGAGTCGATTAAAGCGTATCAAAGCAGATTAAGGTTACTCCTAACTTTTCCAAATATCGATTACCGATACCTTTTAAAAGCACAAGATACTACTTACCAATTAGCTAAATTCATTGATGTCGAAATTGATTTAAATATATAAATAGCTAAGTAGTGTGAGACGTATGCTTATGTAATGACTACGGTTCAGGGTATCTTATAGTCGAGCTCTCTAAACTATTGAATCAAAATATGTTCTTTTTTGGTAGGCTGTTTTTGGCCTTTTTGTTAACATGAGAATACATATCCATGTATATACATATGACATTTGTACGCTCATCCAACTTGTATTTTGCGTGGCTCAATTTTGGGGTTACTCGGGAAATATATGATATTTACCATTTAAAGCGTGGAATGTTATTATTACTGCTTACAAATGGCTTTCAATGAAATTTAACAATCAGTTGCACATTTCTCTTTGCTTCCCTGTTAATTTTTTCCGTCGTTTGTTTTTTCTTAATAGGTGATAATTTATAAACTTGTAAAAAGTGTTGCTCTGCATGTGTGTGTGTGTATGAGTATGTGTATTGGTTTTTTATTTGGCCAGACAAAATTTATTCATGCGTCTCTGCAGAAAATACAACAATAAAATAGCCTTATTTATTGTGAATGGTAAAAAGTTAACTTTATGGATGGCTACTGCCAGCGAGCCCCACCAAACGAATATACACCCCAAAGGCTATCCCATAGCAACCATAGTCCTTGTACCCTCCCTCCCTTCCTCCAAACACTCCACTCAATGGACTCGTTCCCTTGCATAAAGTAGCATCAACTATTTTGTGGACATTGCACATGCAATTTTGTTTTTTTTTTTTCCCACAATTTGAAATGCTCACAATCTGTCGATGGCTAAAGGAAAGCCAACATTTTTCTGCATGGCTATATTTATTATGAGTTTGAATTGCCATCAATGACTACCTAATGAATTTTAGATGTCATTTTGTATAGCTAGAGGTTATATGATAATCGCTGCGGCTGCAAGGTAGTAGCAACACACACTTGTGTGTCGCGTATAAATTTATGTTCTACAGATATTTATTTTATTCAAATGATCAGGTTCGTTAATAGCTAATTTGTCATATCCTCTTTTAAAGCTACATACTCGTATACAAAAATATGAGTTTAGTGTCATTTTGTTATAATTGGATTTGAAAGCTGTTTTCAGTCCCGTTTTTACTTTATTCTTTGATTACCAACAATTCTGTAGCTTTATTCGATGTTGAATTAACTGCAAAAATACAAAAAAAAAAAATGTTTCTGATTGCAGCATGCAGTTGAATCATATATAAAATACGCATATCTGACTTAAATTGGATGAAATTTTCAACCTGAAGTTCTGAAGGCTGAAGGCGAAATTTCAATAGGTGACTGTGTATTTACATTTATTATTATTAATATTATTATTATTATTATTATTATTATTATTATTATTATTATTATTATTATTATTATTATTATTATTATTATTATTATTATTATTATTATTATTATTATTATTATTATTATTATTATTATTATTGTTATTATTATTTATATAATAGTTGCCTGTTCGCACGCATCAATTCTGGTCTATCTAGAATACAGCAAGGCAATGTGTAAATTCAAAAGCGTTTCGCTTTGGCTTCCCATCAATCATACGCCCTGTTGCCCAAGATGAATGCAATGTGAGCATAATCATATGTATATATACATATATATGTATATATATGTGCATGCAAAGTTTATTGCATTGAATCTGACGTGGCTAGGACAATGGGTTAACTTCTCGGGCCACGTTTTGGCCTTGCTGCTGCGACTATTTTGTTGCATCGAGTCGCGTGTTTGGGAAAATTCTTTGCTGCCATTATCATAGCAGCATTATTGAGAAGTGACATATTTCTAGCACACATTCTCGCACACATTGAAGTGTATGTGGAAAAGCGAAGCAGGCCCATAGTGCACATTGAATAACGGGCGTGTGGTTGCTGAAATTGGGAGCTGGTGGGCGGGGACGATGACGTCGCTCAGGCGTAGCGCGAAATCGTTAGAGTCTAGAAGGGGGTGGGGTGTGGGTGCAAAGCTCAAGCGAGCAATGATAGAAAATATTACAAAGATATGCGGCCATAAAGAAAATAGGAAGGCAACTAAAAGAGAAATCGTTTATTGCCAAAGAAGCCATAAATTGATTTTCTCAAATAAAAATAAAATATCGGCCAGCGCGCCAAGGAGACCAAAATGGAGACAGCAGCAGATAAAATAAGACATCACATCCACAGTCAGCGATGAGCTCCAGTTACAACTTCTACAACACGAACCACCCACAGGACCAAGGACGATGCCTGGCAAATGGCTCAGATTGTAACGTCTACAACAACACCATAAGCGACTCAATAGTCTGAGCCCACGACACAGTAGTCGACGTCGTCGCGGTAGCCGCCGCCTCGACGCCAGACATTGCCACCCATTTTCTACCAACCCAATCCTCGTCGGTCCCCACCCCATCATAAAATCCTTTGTGCAGAACAACTGGCGAAGGTATTCGCCAAATTTTGGTCTGCCGCCTGCCGTCTGTCCCATTCTACACATTTAAGTTAAAAACTATTACGAACTTACCCCCAAGTACATAAATTAGGGGACACGCCCGCCACTCCACTAGCTCCATCTCTCTGCCTCCACAAAAGACAAAAAAGAACACATGAAGAAGAAGCTGAAAATAAGCAAGACAGACTGAGTTTTCGTCGGAGGCAGTTTTATTAAAAACTATGGCCTGCGATTTAATATAGCACCCAGTACTGAGATCTGAGAAATGAGAGCTGAGTGCTGAGCACTGAGCAATGGGCACAGAGTGGAGCACACACACACACACACACAGATAGAGCACCCAAATTTCAGCTTCAAAGTCATAGACCATAAATAAGCCAACACATACACATACACACACAGCATACACATATTTATACAAACTCAAGTTGGGTGAGTGAAAAAAGAACGAAGGAAGAAAAACCAACGCAGCCAAAGACAAAGTAGTTTGGGCGACAAACATGGGCCCATGGGTTGGGGCAACATTGTGAAAGGGGAAGGGGAAGTGGGGGAGTCATTTTAGTTCCTGGTCAGCCCCTCTATCATTACATTTGTTCTTTTCCATTTCTTTAATACACTGCAAGCGGAGAGAGCGTGACTTAAGCTAACTACATGACGAACAGCCCAATAACATTTTTGTTCGTTTTTTCACATATTTTCACATAGGCTAAGAATGTGGAAATATGTATACTTTCCATTATAAGATATGTACATTTCTCCACATGCTTGTTATGTATACACAATATCGAGCTCAATTGTATAGTTTGACAAATGGTCAATGAAATAGGCAAAAAGTATTGAATTGTCGTAAGATTTGTTGGACCAAGTTGTTTGTTTTGTTGTTGTTTTTTTCTTACTAGTGACATCCACTTGGGGATAGGCACAGTACCCTATGTGAGTGCGTGTGTGTGTGTGTGTGCTGGGGTCGTAGGTAATGTGCCCCGTTTGGAGCTTCAACTAAAAACTACGCTGCGTGCTGCATAAATTGGAAACCTCCAGCCACAAGTTATGATAGAAATATGCTGATTTGACTGTGTCGTTTGTTCTTTGGGGCAGCAACGAGAGCAACATTTGGCGGCATGTTGAATAATGTAACGGGAATGGGTTGGCTGTATAAATCAATTTCGCCATTTATTTACGAGTTTTGCATTTGCTTATTAAAAATAGAAAAAAGAAGAACGGAAATGGAAATGTTGAATAAAAAACAAAAAATAGGTCAAGTCCAAATTGTGCTTGTGCGATTTTAATTGATTGGCAAGCTAAAGTTTCCCCAGCACATTTCCGAATCTTATACACTCCAATGAAGCGATGCCAGTGAGCACTTAAGTATATAAAAGTCTTGAACCAAATTAAAAAGAAAGTCAGTAACGAAGGTGGAGAGAGTACTGGCATTGGGATTGGGAAGTGAACGGAAAGGATGGTAGCGAATCGAAGGGATGGCAAGGGAATGTAATGACTGGAGCGGTGTAAGCCAGAAAGTTTCGTTATGTAGGTAGTTTCAGGCCATAAAGTTTATGACCGTTAATGTTAAGGATAAGGTTGAAAGGAGTGTTGGTATTCCCTGGGAGCGGAATCATACATTCATATTCCTCATGTTTATTTAACGATGCTTTTTACGCTGCACACGAAATGCAAAAAGGATTAAAACGTCCGTCAGACAGGTGGCAGGTGGCAAGTGGCAGCTACCAGCTACCTGCAACATGGAGCCAAGCGCCAGGCGCCAGGTGCCAGGTGCTTCTGTCGGGCGATGCCGGATCCTGATGCTGATGCGCTTGCTGCTACTACTGCTGTCCCTGCTGCTGTTGCTACTGCTTTAGCTGCTTAGTGCAGAATCGCTTCAAGTGGTGTGAAATTTGGCGCGTCGAGTGGCGAATGCCTAACTTTTAACTAACCCTGACTGGGCATCAGCACATTCAAGTGAATACATCCTTCCATCCTCCAGAGTGTGCATACGTACGTGTATGTGTGTGCGGGTCTGTATGTCTCAGTACCTTAAATATTAAAAGCACCTTTTACTTAACGCACATCAAACGGAAAAGTGTTTCAACTCCCATCGCTGCTTTGTCGCTGTTGGCTGCTTCACTTTATCCATTCGGCGTCAAGTCGTCTTACAATTTGATGGCTGCTCTGCTCGAAAGCACTTTCTACCTTGGCCATATAACATACACCATTATATCACACATTGTATACCTTTTTGGAATCTATTTCTCGTGTTTAAAGATAAGCTCACAATTTATGGGCTGATTGCAGCATCATCAGCATCGGCATCAGCATTGTAGAAACATTGAAGCGAGCTTAGTTTATAAATATATGATATTTTCATTTACAATAAAATCTTCGTTTCCAAAGATATTGTCATATATGTATATATATAGTCATAATTTAAATATATATTTCGCTGGCTGCAGGTCAAGTGTTTTTTTCTTATACATATATACTCACCTATATTTGGATTTGTCTTCAGTTGAGTCAATAATTTATATAAAAATAGATAGGTGCAGTAATCTATGTTCGAATAAAATGCGTAGTATATATGGAATATTTTTGTAATGTACACAACTCAGTTAATATTAAGGGACATTTAATCTTTTACTTAACTGATATATAGTTAGTTATTAATTTAAAAAAATGTATTTATGTTGATTATTTTTTTTATTTATTATTATCCAGATTTAGCTTTGTGTTTGGCAATATTGTAGGGTATTTACTGGTCCTTAAGACCAGTTGTGATTTTTTATGATTTTATTTACGTTTTCAACACTGGCCAATTATCGAGGATAAAAGTCAACGATGCGGCTCAGCGGACCGAATATAAATTCGTGAGCCAATTGAACCGATAACAACAACATCGAGTATAACGAGAACACCAATAACAATATAGCTGCAGTTACAGCAGGCGCAATTCACAATTGACAATTTTATACAATACAAGTGCCTGGCAAAGGACACTGCAAATAGAGAGAGGCCCTGAGCATTGAAATATATACGAGGTAAACTCCATTGATAACGATATACGTCGCAAACAACTGCTGCAGCTATACATATATATATATATATATATATATATATGTTTATACTTATATTTATATATATATATATATATATATATATATATATATATATATGTGTGTGTGTGTGTGTGTGTGTGACATACTTTATGCTTAGTGGGGGATAGGGGAAATAAAAGAGAGAGAGCGAGAGAGGGAGCCTCTGCTGGGTCGAGGCTTGAGTGCAGCGCTGTCTCCGCATCGGCTCAAGTGTCCTGGCAATTAAAAGACCAAACTAATTAGATGCATTTTGTGTGATTTCCGTATAATTAAATTGCCCATTAACTGGGAGTAGTTTTCACAGGATGTATTCAGTTTAGGCTAAGAGGACGCCAGCAAGATAAAAAATAAACTTTTACGTTTAGACGGATGCAAGCCAGGATAACTTGTTCTCTCTCTCTCTCTCTCTCTCACACATACACAGTCGCTCTGTGTGTGTGGGTGTTGGCATAGAAAATTCGTGCTAACTACATATAATAAGTAACCCGCAATAGGATGGCGGGCTGCATTCTTGCGTGGGGGGAGGGGGCTCTCATCAGCCGGGGACTGTCCGCCTTGCGAGCATTTGAGTTGACGGCACTTAATGTTATTTTCTTGCCTGCAGCAGGTCACTTTATCCCTGGCTGTTGTCTGTGCTCTGTCCTGTGCAAGTCTTGCAAGTTGTGCAACTTTTTAAGCACCTCATAAAATAGCAATGCCTATATATATATATATATATAGGTTGTAGATAAATAAGCAAATAGACAAATAAATCTTCATTTCAACTTCTTGCGGGGTTTCTTTACGTTTTTTTTGCCTCATTTGCGTCGTTCCTTGCAGTTTATCTCATTTTCTTCAGAGTCTGTTCCATTATTTTGGTTTTTTTTTCAGTCGTTTAGCCTCTCTGCCTGCTGTGGCCAATTCAAATTTTCCAACTTACGCCACTAAATTGTTAGGAAACATGCACTTAAGTCGGTTGCCACGCCTTCATCCCTTTCAGAACCCCAACAGCAACAGAACACCAACCCCAACCTCTTAGGCCATCTCACTTGGGCACCCGGGCAGAGTCAGTCCCTAATGCCCGCAGCCATAACATGTGTTCCATGCACACGCTTGTCTCTTTGCTCTTGCCATTAAAAGTTGGACCTCCAGGGCTCTTTCCTCGGCTCTCTCCTCTTTCTCGGTCTTTGGGAATGGTGGCCCATTCATTGTGTTATACTTCTTAGTACTTTTGCAGTTGGTATTTTACTTTGGCATTTCGAGTTTGGTTTCATTTCGTTACGCTTTTTATTTATTTTTCAGCATTCGCAAGTGCAACAATTTAGCCACTCCCCAAGGGATGCCAAAAGTCGTGTGCACTCGTCGGTGAGGTGGTGAAGGAAAACAGCATGTGAATAATGTGGATAATAGTCGATAGACGATCAGACCCATGCAACCACGCAATTCAGCTCCCAGGGAATCAGCTGTGTGCCCTAAAAGAGGTCCTGCAGGCAGACAGCCTGGCCGGCAGTCAGCGGGTGGAAAAGAGTTTCTAAACTGTTTGCCAGAAATGTTGCGGTTCCCAAAATGGATAATATATATTGTGGCACAATCTTAAGTGGAGGTCTTTTGTTTGAGATGCCATTGCCGAAATTGTTCTCAGTTGTTTTTAGTTAACATTAAGTTCACTCTGTACTATTTAAATAAGAAAACTAAACATCAACGACTTCATCTACAAATTTCAAACTCTTTTTTTAGTTGCAATAATTTTGCTCTTACTTTGATACTCATCTTCTTCCTTCTGCTTCACAATGTGATAATGGAGAGGCTTAGCTGAGGCTAAATACTCAAATACATTTAGCTACCTATGATTCTTAAGTGAAAACACATTTCAGTTTGAGTATCTTTGATCTTGCGGTCTTGTGGTAGCTCTGCAATTAACTATCTACATTGAAAGCAGGTTGCGCTGTTAGTTTGACCCTTATTTTAAAATGATGCACATATACTTAGTATAAATCTAAAAGTTGTTCAGCGTTGTCACCAGACTGATTCACACTCGGATTTAGTGGCTACCTTTTATACCCCAAAATTTTCTCGTCGTTGGGCATCGCATAATCTGTGCCTTTGTATAGATTTAAATTTATTACGTTCGACGTCAGCAGAATGGCAACAATTTGATTACGGACATAAAAGTTTATTTGTATTTTGTTTGTTTTGTCAGTTCCATTTGCCTACCTGCCCAACCAGCTTAACACTAATTTCATTTTCCTGCCGTGCCAACTATGCGCTTAGTTGGCAAATCAGCTTGGACTCCGGAGTTGGTCAATACTCCGTCTCCGTCTCCCACTCCGACTCCGCCTCTGTTTCTTTTCCAGTGCCTGAAGTTTATGTAGGGGTTGGGGCACAGCTCGCATATTCTTGTGCTCGTCGCTTTGGCACTTCAATCAGACAAACAGCCAATCTCATCTGCAGCTAAAGCAACGCGAACCGCCCAACTAACCAACCACCCAACTAACCAACCACCCAACCGCGCACTCAGCCACACTCAAAAAAAAAGTTACCTAGCATAAAGAAAATCGTTGTTTAAACTAGAAAGTTAAGATTTGTCAGACATTAAATAAATTACTGAAAATCTTTGTTGTATGATAAAATTGTTCACAGCAATAGAAGATTTTATTTATTTATTTTCGTCGGAAATATTTATTATGTCAGAAATGGACTGGAATTAAAGTAAATCTTGCGATGAGAACTGGGAGATGGAGACAGAAGTCCTGAGAGAAAGCCAGACATTGTACAAATGTCTAATAAATAATTGTGATGATTTTCTACATTATAAATGCAGTGCATACATTGTGTATGCGTATTTTTCTATGAGTGCAGGCAAGCAGCCAGCCATTGAGTGCTTCATACGCGTTTCAGCTGCCGGCGCTTACCTTTGCATATTTTTGCAATTCTGCGCAAAGCTTACTTGACTTTGCCTTTGGCTTTGCTTTGGCAAGCGTGTGGCATGTTGGCATTTCCTCTTTACGCGGCACTCACCCATCCCCTGTCGCCCGTCTACCGATCCCAGTTGCTACATGAAGCACTCTCATTTCATCTCTGTGCAGTCTGCTGCCGGCTGCTTATGTCAGTAAACTGTAAATATTTAATTAATTTGAATGGATATTTTTATATGCCGGCAAGTCGAGTTTATTAATCGGTGTCGGTGTTCGTGTTACACATCCACATCCACATCGACATCCGCATTTACGATGTCGGTGATGCTGACGTGTCCGGAATGCGATTGCCATTCATGTCTATGTCACTGGCTCTTCACCGTCCGCCCTCGTCCTCGCCATCAGTATCTCTTTATCTCTCTGTGTCTCTGCCTTGCTCAGTATGTGGCCAGAAGTGTTAAGTTGAATCTCTTGTTTGCCCTGGCCACACGCTTCTTTTTTTTTCTGTTCATTTCCATCTTTTTTCTTCTTTCTGCTTGCATTTTTACATTTCGCTTTGGCTTTCTCAGTCCGGCTTTTGTGGCTGCCGTGCATAATTTGCAAACAGATTTAAATATTTACATGTGCGCGCCATTTTGCTTGCTGCCAGAGCCACAAAAGCCGCAGCCAACCAACTGGGCCCGAAGAGGCCGAAGTCGTATATAAATTCCGCTTCACACTCCACATCTCCCTCCTCCTCTCTGCTCCGCCTCTCTATCGGTGCTTAAGGTGGCACTTGGACATTTGACTAACTGCAAGCGGGTTTCCTCTCGCTTGTGTTTTTCAATCAATGGCGCTTGTAATATGCTCCGGATTTGCTGTCAGCTGCGGCGCTACGAAGTATGCACTGCACATTTTTTTTTTTAATCATGGATGAATGAATGGAGTAACTTGAAGACTTTGATATATGATTTATGATGATTCCAATTACAATTCAATATGTGTAGAAATTCGATTATCAATTAGATCTTGACTTTACTCTGCTGCCATATTTATTTCTTGTACCAGAATTTCTATGGTTTACACATACAGTTTCATATAGTTTAAGCAAGATATTTTTCCATTTAATAATATAATGTAAACAGTTCGAATCTACAGTTTTAAGTTTGTAATTTTTATGTTGTGTTTTCTCGTTTTTCATTTCATATACATATTAGACAGATAAGATAAGATGAATTTACTCGGTAGATATGATGGATATCACTTGGGCTTTTTGGGCTTGTTGTTGGATGGTGGACTGAGTGCTTTAAATATTCAAATGTTTGATGCTACTTTCATTTTTTATGCTAACGATGCAGATACATACTAATAACTTCTTTCATTAAAAATTCCATGGCACCATGATACTTATCCATCGCTACATCATACACCCACGACCATCGACCATACCATAGACTATATACACACACACACAACCCGTACACCAGATCCTAAGCAGCTCAACAGTCGCAGAGCATACACTTGAGCGCCGCTAAACTCGTCCAATTAGTAGCATTTAATTTGGTAAACAGCAGCATTTTCGTGCTTTTGCATTTTTTTTGTAATTAACAACAACAACAGTAGCAGCAGCTAAGGCAACAGCATGAGCGTGTGGTGATGACGATGATGATGATGCCGAGCGTGGGTTGGGGTGGGGCAAGACGAAGGCAACTGATGAGTGGGACAAACTGCTTGGGTCCTGTTTTATGTGCCACTTGTACTTATGTATGCGCGCCTCTGTGTTCGTGTGTGTGTGGGGGTGTGTGTAGTCTTGTATATCTTGTGCATATGTTTGCTTTGCCGTCACCACAAAACGCGCTCATTCTTGTTGTTATTGTTGTTGTTGGCGTTGTTACTGTGGCACTTTTGGGCTCGTGCTGCCCACCGCAATCCACATCCACATCGACATCCGCAACCCACATCCACAGGCAGCCTCCTGCCCACGCCCCCAACACAATCCCCAGACTGACAGTCATTATTTTGATGTCAACAACGTGCCAGCAGATGATTGCCTGTGCCCATACCTCCCACCTCCAACCAGATACCACCTGCCGTGTCCAACACTTTTTACATTATTTTTGCACCTGTCCACAAGCGAAGCTTATTAATAAGCATAACACAAAAAGAAAGCAGAAAATATTCAAGCGAGCGCAAAAATTGTTAGGTACAGTTTTTCAAGTGAACCCCAAACAGCGGGGCAGTACAAACAAATTAACCGCAGTAATGAACATGGGCAAACGCGCATTGAGCTCAACAGGAGATGAGAGAAGCAGACAGGAGACAGCAGACAGGAGACAGGAGACACAAGACAGAATACAGAAGCCATGGAGTTGGTGGGTAGGGGAGGGGGGGGGGGGCAGGTCTGAACAGGACAAGGGTGGACACACATTGGCAACGCTCAACGGCTCGACGGCTGTGCCGTGTCATATACGCGCTACCTTTTTTCACCTGTCATAGCTGATGGCCATGCTGGCTACAACGTGGCTTATATATTTTGACAAGGGTTTGTACAAAACCATATTAAGCGGAAATCAGTTCATTGAACGTTTAGAAAATAATTAAAATTTACAAATTTAACTGATAGGCAGGAAACTAAATGAAATATACATCAAAATAAAAACATTATTTTTCGATTATAAGTATAGTTTTTACCTCATTTGTTTGTCCTCATTTTGTCATAAGTATTTATTTAAAGTTAATGTAAATTATTAAAAATAAATCTATAAATCTATACATTCTTAGTTTGTAGGGTATTTGCAACTCGTTGCCTAGTTGGACCGGCCATTTTTTTCGTTTTTAACTTTCGTTGTGACACTAAAAACTCAAATTAAAAACTGTGCAAGAGTTCGCTATGGGGCTGTTGCCCCATCATCGGCACATTTGGCGGCTGCTGATGTTGTTAGCACAAATTTTGGCCATTCACGAGAGCTTTCGCTGTAGCAATGACACACTAAGACCGTTGAAGTGACATCGTTTCGGGATGTGCTCAACGAGCATTTATTTGTGCTTATTGTTTACATTGTACGGCTTTCATTTTTTCGTCTTCCGCTGGTATTTGAAATATATGCATGTACATACATGTAAACTAAATATTTATATTTATGTTATTTGTGTATGCATTCTATATATATGCCTGCAAAATAACTTTTTTAAGCCCCAATCAACTAGCTGAAACTAATGCTGAAGCCTGAAAAATAAATAAACCATATAAATGATTGGAAAATAATTTTTTTTCTTTTTGATAGAAATGAAAAAAAAAAATGCAATAGTATCATATGCAGTAGAAAATTCAACACTTTTGTAGGCATTTGATTGGCTGCCGATAACGTTAAGAGCATTGGTTGGGAGCGAGTGCCAACAAAATGTGATTTATATTTAATAATTTTTGTAAGTATTTTGGTATCTCTCTTTTTTTATTGGCTCTCTTTCTCTCTCTCTCTCTCTCTCTCTCTCTCTCTCTCTCTCTCTCTCTCTGTGTATTTTAGTTTGTTCAAGCTTTCGTCATTATGTGCACCGTGCTTTTGTTTGCACACCTACACCCTGGCCCAAACAAGCCGGATTTATTTGTACAAAATAAATAATTAAAAATGCCTTCACAAAATACCAGAGCGGACAAAAAAAAACGGAGATTGCATGAAACTTAATAAATAAATATATAATAGACATGCCAAATTTGAATATACATGCATACACTCACAAGTATGATGCACGCTCCAAAGTTAATTAAAATTGTCGGCAAAATGTAAGTAAATCAAAATAAATCAAATTTCAGCTTAAAGCCAAAGCAACAAACTCCTAAAGAATTCTGCCCCCTTTGGACTTAGAATGTGAAAAATGCGACAATTTCAGCATTGCTACAGGCACTTCTGGAATGTGCTTTTTGAAAAAGGAAGAAGTGGGAAATGAGACTAAGGGGGAGAAACGGAGGCCACATACGATATACGACAAGAAGCGATAAAGTATCGACAGCAATAGATACTTGAGTGGAGAAGGGAAGGGTGAGTCTAATACCCCCAAGCAGTGCTGCAAGCTGGTCAGACTTAAATGTGACGAAATACTGGCAGCTGAACACTGAACACTGAATGGGACTTAAAGCAAGTGAACTGAATTGAGCAAAAGCAGATTGAATGCTTGGCTGGCAATAGGCAAAATACATATGAAATGCTAGCATAAGCAATGTGCTTCAGCTCGATTAAAGCCAAACGATTTTGGAACATACAAAATAAATTATTATATACTTATACACGAGTAGTCGAATTTTCAAACTTATTTATACACACACAAGTATAAACCAACATATGTATATGGAAGGGACATAAACGCTTTATATGTATAGTATGCCATGTCGTATATTTATTAGCCATAAAAAGCTGCAAGTGGCCAACGTGCTGGCTGAGAGGGCTAGAGGACCAAGAAGGCTCAGAGTGCCATGGAACAGCTGTAAACTAATTCATTAGCCACCATTTACTGCACTTGCTATGAATTTATTCAAATAATTTATGGTTGTCACACATCATTATTATTCGTAATAATAATAATATTATTATTATTATTATTAAAGTCAGTGGAAAATAGTGCATCAAAGCGCATACAAAATTTAAATAAATGAACAACTCGTCAATTCACAGCCACATTCAGTCAAATGGCCGCCATTTTGTTTGTTTGCGTGTGTGTGTTGGTGTGGGTGTGGGTGTGCAAGTGCATTCAATTTGTGGGTTAAGTTAGTAGTTATTTAAATTTGCCAGTTCGAGGCCGTTGCACCTTAAAGCAAATTATTCGTTGAAATTGTTATGCAAATGCAAATATAAATAATAATTAACATGATTGAAATATCGTTGTTTTCAATAAATATTTGAGCGAAATAGTGTTTGTTTAAATAGGCAAACATTTTACGATTTTGTAATTTATATTTTCAATTAGCGACAAACTTGAAATACAAAATGTAACTAGTTTTCAATAAAGCGACTTTTCAGCTGTGGTCACAGTATTCAAAAGTTGATTATGTTTGACTCTTAAAATTAACATGCACACATGCTAAATAAACAATATATATGTACATATATATCTGAAATATTTGTGCATTTATTACGTTTTAATGTATTAAATAATTAAAATTTGGCTGCATATTTATGTAGTTTATTATAAATGCACTATTATGGTCAGCTAATTTATCAGCAATGTTTGAATACAAATTTTATAAAATGAACGTGCATTAAATTCATATGAAAAAATCGACATTTTTTTGCTCAGTTACAGTTGAAGTATTATTATTATCATTAAATTATTATTAATTTTAATGCTATTATTAAAAAAGAAAATTTTCAAATAGAGCTTAAAATATATATAAATATAAAAATATAATTAAAGCAAATAAAGCATTTTGAGTATTGATCGATAATTATTTTAAATGAACTGCACTTGCTGCTGTGAAATCCGATTTATTCTTAATTATTAAGACATATACTTTTCGTATTCGGTAGAATATATTGCTGGCAACTGTGGAATTAAATTTGTTGTTGCAGTTGCAGCTAATAAGTTTCGTTTATTGGAGGCCATCTGCATAGTCTATAAATTTGATTTGCATTTGCCTAATGCACCCTGTTTAGCTCTGTTGCTGTTTCTGTTGTTTCTGGAGCTGTCACTGTGCGCATTCATCTGGCAATTTAATAGTCTGGATATATTGATGTGATTGCTCCATTTGCTTCTTGATCTGCTCAGCGCCAAAATAGCGAAAAAAAATTAGAGAAACTATTATTGTTGTTGCTGGCGCTGATGCTGACGCAGCTACGCATCTTTTTCGTTTTGTATGTTTTTCTAGCATTTCATGATGTTTACTAGCAAAATAAACTTTTCACACATCATCAGGAGAAACAATCAATGCCAGGCCAGCATAAACGCTGCCACAAAACAGACACATAGACAGGCAGTCAGGCAGCTAGACAAAGAGACAAGGCATCTGCCTAGATAGACAGATAGCAACACTATGAGACTGACAGACAGATAAATCCACAGACAGGCGTTGCCCATTTCTCGATTTAGCGAGCTGCTGTCCTAATTTTGCAACATTGTAGTTACAGCTAGATAGAGAGAGAGAGAGAAAGAGAGACAGGGAATTAAAAGAGAGGGCAAAGGAATTGCATGCAGCAATTTGTTGTATTCTGTTCTGTTCCCCAAATTGCTGGCTGCTTGGAACGTGCCAAGTGCTGGGCAACAACACAAAATCAAAGGTACATTGCACGATCAAGTGAGCAACTTCATAACGTTTTTTAGGCCACTGACTTTACAATGACAGCACGGGCAGCACGGGCAGCACGGGCAGCACAGGACTGTCGCATATGCAGACAGACAGGGATAACCAGAGACCATATACATATATAGACATACATGTATGTGTGTGGAGGCATTCAGCCCGAGTCGGGCAGCCTTGTAAATAAGAAATTTCTTCTTATTGGTCACGTACGACGGGCAAAAGTTGCCTCTTGCACTTTTGGCTTTTGATTTAGCTCTAAAGAATTTAATAAGTGAACGTTGTCAAGTGCATTTATTAATAACATCACGTTGAGCTCCGTTGGCACTGACGAGAGCCTTTCGTCTCGCTACCCTTAGGCATCCATTCATCCGCAAATGAGAAGACCACATCTTAGTAGACATGAATTTAATCTATCAGAAATTGTCTTCCTTATTGATAAAGGTGATCAAAACTGTTGAGTGTACGATGCGGTGTAGATTGCAATTTAAGTTTGGTATACTTTTTAGTTGAAGAAAAAATCGAAATGTATACGTGTGAAAAGCAAAGTAAAAGTATCTGAAAAATACAAAAATGTATTTTGTAATATCTGTGACTTACAATTAAATGAGTTGTATTTAAAAGTAAATCTCAGATTTGATGTATAACACAAAAGGAAAACAAGCTGTCCCATTGCCCCGATACTGCTGTTGAGCAGCAAGTACTCGAGTCAGCCAGCAGCGATATATATAAGTCGAGTATCGATGTGTGGAAAGCATCGATTACAGCCATCTCAAAATTAAAAAAATCGTTTGCACAATCATATCACCATATATCCATTGTAAAAAGTAAATTAGCTGTATAATTATATCTACATAGATATTAAAGATAGAAAGCTAATTCAAATTAGCTGTGACATGATTTCAATGCCGAAGTGTATTTGTCACAAGCAATGATTTTGTACTAATCCCAGATGTCTGTGTCTGTCATATAGTTTATTTACATTTTTTGCGCAGCCATTGTTGAAAATATCGATGCTGTTGATGGGAATTGAGGTCACACGACCATTTGACTTTTGCCAATTTCCGTCGCAGTTGCTGCTTTTATTTACGATTTTGCAAGTCGTAAAGTTCACCGAAAATGGGCGGCATTTTCAATGTGAACTATTGTATACATATATAATACTCCTCGTGGCTGTGTAGTTGAGTCTCGGTTGTGTTAATGCGCGCCTTGCTGCGTTTATGACATTGTTTAAAGTGCAAATACGCGTACCATGCGGAGTAGCATGGGATGCCACGATACGGATTGTTATCGTTTGGTTTGGGTTGGTTTTGGTTTGGATTGGAATGGAATGGAATGCGTTAATGACAATCACGGCATACATAAAATAGGGATGCTCGAATGGAAGTGGTGGAACCTTTGGCCATTTCGTTGACTTCTAGTTCAAGTGAAGCGTTTACAAATTCATTTAATGGGTCGTATAATGCCCATTTACGATGCTTTAAATATTTGCCACAGAGTTAATTATGTTGAACGTTAAATAAACATCAATTAAAAGGCTGCCGGGCATGTCTGCCAGCCATCCAGCCAGCCGGCTTGCCTGGCTTGGCTTAGACCAGCGGGGCGTATGAGTAATGCTGCGTGTCAATTTTTTGCTCCGGATTGTTGCTATTGCTATTGTTGTAGTTATTGTTACCATGACAGCAATGTTCGTGCATTTTAAAGACTGGCGACTGGCAAACGACAGCCGGCGAGCGACTCAGTCGCGGCATGACAATAAATATTCATAGCTAGAAATCGTAAAACAAATCAAAAGTCATCAAAAAGTGCACTTTGCTCTAATTCCTTTAACGCTGCTGCTTTGCGCTCTTTTCGGCAAAATGTTTGTTCTTTTCTATTTATTTATTATTTTCCCTATTTTTTGGGAAGTTGGTGGTTTGGATAGTTTTATGACAAGTCATGCCATGGCCCTCAAGCGCTGAAATAAATCAGGTAGCAAAACAACAGCTCCAACTGAGTAGCAACAGCCGCGTAGCAACAACAATTGTGCAGACAAGCGTATTAATAAACGTTATAGCTATGACGACAACAACAACGGGAACAACAATAATAACAACAAATAACAGTAGCAACCTCGACGACAATAGAAGCAAATGAAGTCGGTGCTGGCTAAAAGTTGTGTCACTTCTGCCGACAATGTCCAAATTGGCAAAGTTGGAACAAAAAGGCTAGCAACAACAACAACAACAATACAACGAAGCCGTAGTGGCATAATTACAGAAATGCTTCCATAACCCAAACAGCAGCAACAGCAACACAGAACAACATGGCAAGAGCAACACCATGAACAACAACAAAAACAGAAGCAAGGACCAACAATCAAATTTTCCACATAAAGACCTCTGGCCAACAATGCACAGTGGCAAGAATTAGTAGATACTTGCAACAAGGGCCATACAACACAATACACTGCGAATCGATAACGAACTATATTCGTTGTTTCGATGTATTCGTCTTGCAATTTTGCTTCAAACTACTACAAAATTGCAAACTCAAACGTTGTTGTTCGACAAAAGTCAAACGGGGCACTGATGCGTGAATAGATTCCAATCAAATATATTTCGAGCTCTTACGCAATACTCTTTACAGAACAACAAGTTTTCCGGCATTGCTGCAGCTCTGTGTGAAAACAAATGCGTTATGAAGTTATGCCTTTCAGTGTAAAGCAAAAATAAAAATAAGTTAATATCTGATCGATTTTGAAGGCATTTAACGGAAATTCATATATGATACACATTAGAGCAGCAGCAGGACATCTCTACTTTATAGTTCAGCTACTCAGTAGAACGTAAATCACCTTTAAGTGACTGTTAATGCTGCTATAGCTTACTGTTAACTGTTAATTGGTTGACTGGCTGACTGCTTGATGAGCGTTTTTTAGCCTGCGGCTCGTAAACAATTTCCAATTAACAATCGATTTCCATCTTGCAAATCATCACAGCTGCTGCTCTCGATGTTTGTTTGGACTGGGTTCGCATGTTTGTTTTTGTTTCTGTTCTCTTGTTGATGTTGTTGCGTTTAAGTTTGGGTTTGGGCGCTTTAATTTGACTTGATTCTGTTTATTTACGCCAGTTATGGGAGCGATATTGCGAAAATGAAATTAGTTTAATCATTAAATATTCATTAGCCGGGGCCCATTGTAATTTGCATTAATTGAATTGTTTGTTAAATTGTAGCATTTCCTGACGCTCTCGCCGCGTTTTCAATATTGTTGCCCCGGGTGGGTTTTGTGGGCATTTACGCGGCTGCTCTGCGCTGGGTGACCATCAAACAATAATCATTCCAATTTGGGCAAAAAGCAGCACAACCATTGCGGAAAATAACAATAATAATAAAATGAATTAAATATGACCGCAATGTGATTAAAATCCAGAAATTGTCGCTGAAAATTGCCTACCACAAAATCGTCTCAGTTTACGCAGCCAAATTGAATTTAAAATGAGGCTAAAGCACGGCCCTCATAAATGGTGCGCATAGCTTGAGAAGTAAAAGAATAAAGAACAACAAAAAAACAATGTATATATATATATACATTTATAAAATAATAAAATATGATAATGTACGCATATACATACTTATATATATAATATATATATATATATAATAATATAAACTAACTTACACATTTTTCTTGATTTTCTCCACTTTCATTGCAGGTAAGAGACTCCAAAGATATATTTCTGGATACAAATATGAGTAAGTGAATTATATGATTCTCATATTGATTAAATTGGGCATACTTTAACCCCACACGTGTGTGGGTGGGTGTGTATGCGTATCTGTGTGTATGTGTCTCCCCGGGCGCCGATACATATGGGTTTTGTGTATGAGATGAATCATTAAATGGGAATTTCTGTTAGCACCTTTTTAACGTACACGTATTTGAGGTAATCAAATGATTTACGAAGGTATTTCATATTTTTCCACATGAAATACCTACATGTTTATTGGATATACATATATTGTACCTGAATTATAAGCCTAGGAAGTACTTTGTATAAAATTCTGGTTTTCACTTGACCTATTTCTGTATGCATTTGTATTTCATTGTAGGTAGAAGATAATTGCGACTGATTAAGATTTGTAAATAATTAAATTAATTAAGCAGTCTCAATATTTGCATTAATGCGATTATAATTACAGCAATTATAAAATAGTCAATTGCATGGAAACGAAGGAAATGCAAAATTCGTTTTTATTCCCATAATTTAATAACTGGGTTAAAATTATTTGCGCCATTTTGCGTAGCAAACTCAATTAATACTGTCCGCTCACACACACACACACACACACACACAAACAAACGCACACATACACGAACATACTCATATGGAAACGTCTTTTGTTGTCTGCAATCCTCTTCGCCATTTGACCGCACATGCATTTTATGGGGCGCACGTAAGCATGCTATACTTATTTTCATCTTTCGCATTCCTCTTCTTTGTTTTTTGCAAGTCACGCTCACACGCAAAATACAAACACACACACACCCATATAGTTGCAATGCCTTTCAACTATGATCCCAAACACGTAAAATAGTTTTGATACCCATTTAATAAAAATGCTATCTATGTATTTGCCTTTCTCCCACACACACACTCACCCACACACACACACACTTTTTGGTGCCCTGTGCTCGTTTTGTCATTTATATTGTTAGCCTCGCCCGGGGCCATGTCCACCTGCCAGCCAAGCAGCAGCCAACCAGCAGTTTGCTTGCCTCTGCGACTCTTCGACTCTGTGGCAACACTTTTCAGCACGCTGCCTCAAAGCCGGAAAGTGAAAAATCCCAAACGGAAATACATTCATTTGCTTGTTTTACTTTTCCAATTCCAACGTCGGAGGTTTCCATCTTCTTGGCACATGTACCGGCTGCTGTAAGGGGGGCACGGGTGTAGTCACAACCACTGTTCATGGGCGTTGTTGCCGTGGGGGACAACTGCCACTGTTACTGCTGTGGCTGCTGCTGTTGGTTCGTGCCGCAGTCACGTTTAAAACATTAAAGTTAGATTTATGACTCTTCGGGTTATAAAATGACTTTAGATTGATTCCCGTCACATGATGACAGTTTTTCGTTTTTCATTCAGTTCAAGGCAGTGTGTCTGTGCGTATGCTTGTGGTATATATATATATATATATATATATGTGTCTCTGAGTGTTTATTTCTCGACATGGACATGCCCACGGGCAGAACAAGACGCTCAAGTTCTGGGTACCATGTGCAGACAATGAATTTTTAAGTTGTTTATAAGTTCTGCGTTGTGTGCGTGCGCTGGTGTGTGTGTGTGTGTGTGTATGCGTGTGTGGGTGTATGTGTGTATGTGTGTGTGTGCCTATGGTTGCTTGAGTATTCCATTTCCATTCGGTGCCCGGTGCGAGTGCTCCCATTCTGGGATTAATTTTAGTGCACATCAATTTCAAACCACTTCTAAATTTGACAAATTGTGCCGCAACAGCAGCGTTGACACACATAATCCAAAGCACAATGAGCATGGTCACTCCCACCTACTCCCACACACACAAACAGGCGATGGCCACAAATTAAAAAACGAGTGCATTTTGTTCGTTTAGTCCTTGCTTCATTCATTACCATTTGTACAGTATCAAAGGCAATTTTTAATTAATCCAAGCTGATTGATGGGTCTGATAAAGAAATGCCATGACAGCAACTAAGTTTCCTTTTTAACATCTACACACAAAAACACAGCCCACTCTACTAGACGCCACTTTGCGCCAAACACACAAAACGACACAAAATGGCTAAATGGGCGAACTGGGGCAAATAAGGCAAATGGGTCGCGTTCATTAGCGGGTCGTCCAGGACCGCATCGGCTGACAAAAGGAAGCTGGTCACGATGGAATTATCAAACATGGCCGCAGCAACTATTAAATAAGGTGGGTGGTGCACACAGTGATTGTGACTGGGCTTACGTGCCACTGCACACATTGTGGCATTCGGTTTGTCGGTGTGTGGCCCGATGCCTTTCTGACTCCAAGCGCTAATTATGTGGTCATTAATTGCGCTAATTATTTTTCATTTTCCGCCCTTTTGCGTTTTCATGCACACAACCTCAGTCTCAACCTCAGCTCAAAGCAACTACTCCACCAGATAGTAGCAGCTGCTATATGACAGGCTCCTCCTTCTCCTTCGCCTCCACTAACTCGCCACTCTTCACGTTAAATTTTCAATTTCATACATTTCATTTTGCGTCATTTGCATGGCGCATTTGAATTTGGTTTCCCTCCAACCTCGACGTCGTCTTTCAATTTGCAGTCGCTTGTCTCGCAATATTTCTCTGTCTGCGAATCAGCGTTGTTCTGATTTTCGTCTTACAATACCCTTTCCAAGGGTAACGTTTACGTTGGAGTTTATTTATGCACTTACACTCTTTTCTTTGCATTCCTGTGTAAATATTCATTTGATTTTATTCTTTTATTTTAAGAAATATATATTTTTTTATGCTTTTTTCTTAAGTTTTTTTTCTATTTAGTTAGGCTTTGAAAGTGTGTTTGCACTTCGGCTAGTACTAAAGTGAAACTTTACCCGCTGAGTGTTTTTTTTTCATTACGTTCATTTTCTTATGCACATTTCTGTAATAAGAAAATGCGCATTAGGTAATTTTCCTGGCTATTTGCACTATTCGCAATTTGTTCCCCAGAATGGTGCTCGACGCTAGGCAGGCCAGCCGGGAGGTTTGCGGAGCATTGTGGGTACTGCTACTCTTAAACCGCAAGTGACCGACATTTTGTGTTGTCGACGTCGACGTCGGCATCGTTTTTGTCGTTGTCGTTGTCGACCAGAAATGAAAATGGCTAAAACTGTGCCACCGGAAAGATGAACACACAGCGCGAGCACTCTGCGCTGGTGGGTTGAGAGGAGGTGGGTGTGTGAGTGTTAGTGTGAGTGGGTCGTCGGTGTCACTGATAATTTGATGAAAATGACGCTGCTCTATATTACACTATGCGCTAATTGAAATTTTCATCATCAGCAGCAGCGACGAGCTTATATTTGCCTTCTATCTGGCTTTTTTTTTGTTTTTTGTATTTTTTTCTTTTACTCGTAGCAATAGCACAGTGCATTATGAGCAGTCACGCCCACTGGGGTGGTCGTGGGATTTGTGACAGACGCAAATTAACTGGAAAAGCCCAAAAGATGTGTGTTTTTGGGAAAATTCGTGCATTGAAATTAATGAAGATAATGGTTACATACATAGTTGGAATTGAACTGCAGTTGAACATGAATTTAGCAAATTTTCATCCCATTTATGGAAATTATATCCCCTTCAAAATAAACCGGTAATTTTTAACAATTAAAATAACTGAGATTTATCCATTTGGATTATGATTATGATTATCTCATGATACTTGCATGCTCAGTCAATTTTATCTTTGGAATTAGTTGATAACTGCTTGTTGAGCGGACTTTCTGCAGTTATTTTGACAAGGAGATTTTAATGCGCTCATAGTTTGCTGGTTTGTTCTCCCATTCACAGCTGACGCAGCGAAACTTTTCAATTCGTATTTCACTTGGACAAAATGGCAGCTGCTCTTGATAACATTTTCAGCGGCTTGCACAAAACTTCAAATTGCTTAATCAAAAACTGTTTGCCCGACTTCAATTTGCAGTTGCTGGCCGCAAAAGATGAAAGCAAACATGGTGGCGCGTATTGACACGACACCTTACCTATCACCCAACACCCAAACCAGCCACCCAAGTAAGCAACACCCATTTGCCAGGTCTTCTAACCGTTGGCCAACCCCAGAGAAATATGCCCCATGCGAGCAGCCATTAGCAGTTGTTGCAGAATGCAAGCCTGATTATGATTTATGCCACGACAGTTCGACTCTCGACTGTTTTGCTAGGCAAGGGGGAGGCGGGAGGGGAGTTTTGGGCTCGTAGCATAATCTGAGCTATTTTTAAAACTAGCCAAAAAGAAACAGACAGGCAAAAACTCGCAATATGTCTTGGACGGCGGCACGTATCTAATTTATGCCATCTTACAAAATGCAAACAACAACAAAAGACCAGCACAAAACTTTCACAGTTGCCCAGGACATATGTGTATATGTAGTTTGAAGCATATCTAGAGTTATTTGAGTATCTGAGTGTTGCGTGATTTTGCTATCTATAAAACGTTTTGCTGCCAAGTGCCTTGTCCAACTTTGCGTTCACTTTGTCTTGGCCTCAACTTTGTCGAGCAGAAGCAGCAGCAGCTGAATTTCTTTATGAATTGTATCTTTTACGGATTTCGGCTATTGTCTGGGACGTGGTTTAGAGTTTGTGTCGTGCGGTGACGGTGATAGGTGATAGGTGACGGTTGGTGGGGGTTTATTGACGGCCCTAAATAGCTAGCTATCATTGTTTATCTATGGATTCGAGCGTGCCTGAGTTTGTGTACGTGTGTGTGTGGGTGTTCTGTCTGGATATCAAATACATATAAATGTATGCGATTCGTATTGGAGCTATACAACAAAATTAAGAAGTAAATGGACAGTTGCAAAAATATTGCAGCAACAAAAAAAAAGAAAGAAGAGCCAGCAAAATAGGATAAGCAGGCACAGTGACAAGACAGATTGAACTCCGTTGCAAAAGTGTTATGCCTCAATGTCCTTCATGCATGTGAAAAACATACATATGTAGCATACGTCAAGCTATATACGACTATTTGTTATAACCTGCCAAAAAGACCGACATAAAGTTGTCAAAGGTTGCTGAATACTTATGTATTTTATATATGTATTAGATATGATTTTTAGCCTGGCTGAGACAATATAAGTTGAAGACAAATACAATTTAATGTGTGATATATATTTTATTTTATTTATTTATTATTGCGGGACTTAAAAGAAAATAAGATACAAAGAGAAGTGAATGTTGCAATTATTAAGGAGTTATTTTAATTGATTTATTTGTATGTTATTCAACGTTCTGCCAAAAATTATCATTAACCTATATATATTTTTTTGTTATTACAATTAGAGGCTAATAAATTGAATTTAAATCGAATGTATTCATGTGCAGGGTAACTGTTAGTCGATCAGCAACGTTATTTAGTTTGTAAAGTTTGGTATACAGCGCCTATGACAGACGAGGCGTGTAATTTAAAACTTGGCACTCGATGAGCACCAACAGCAACAGCAACAGCAACACCCACAAAGACTGACGATAGGGAAGTATAGGCGAAAGGGGATGGAAATGGTGGTTTGATGCAAATGGCAACGAAGTTTTGTTGGAGGCAGCCAAATATTTTGTGCGCACTCAATTGCAAAGAAATATGTTGAAGTCGCAGCGACCCAATCTTGAATATTGCTCTCGCATTGCCCCAACAACAATTGCAGAGCAGCAATCAACAATAGCAACAGCCACATGAGCAACAACAACAGAGCAGAAGCAGGAGCAGCAGCAGCTCCAATTGCTTTATTTAATATGCAACTCACATTGTTAATGAGCTATACTTATCTAGTTTGGGTTTGGTTGTTCGCATTCAACCTTTGCTGCTCCATTTTATCGCTCGATCTTCAAGTATATAAATTTGGGCGTATATGTGTGTGTGGGTGGGTATATATGTATATCTGTGTTCAGTAAATCAGTGAACTAAATCAGGCAGCAATACGAAATCAATCGCAGCAACTTAAATATCGATTGTCTTCACTCAAGCTAGTAAATATTCATTTTGTATCATTTAAAGAAATAAAATTTGTCTTTCTGGTTTTAAATATTTAATATTATATCAATCAAGTTTAGGTTAAAATTTTCCATATATTTACTTTTGTTAACTTTTGATTTCGTGATTGTAGACTACGAGTATATAACTTCTTCATAACACATATTTGAAGAGTTCGTGAGCAGGAATTTATCAAATTTTAAATTGTTTAAGCTGAAATTGTCAATATTATTCAAATCTGTAGAGTGCTATAATGCAATTGGCAAAGCGATGCGCTCAAGAGTATGCAACAAATATTGCATATTCAAAAGTTGGCTTTGCAATTGCAACAGCAGTTGACTATTTAATCAATTTGCGAAAAGCAACAATACTTGTACCTGAACAAAAACACACACAGACACACACACACGCAATCTATGTTGGTGCAAGTAAATATTGTTGGATATTTTAGATTTTGGCAACGGCTCCAATTAAAGTGACCGCAAAAGCCGAAGAGCAGTTGCTATCCCAACCACATCGTGTGTGTGTGTGTGTGTGTGAGTGTGTTCACGTTTAAGTACGTGTCAAGTGGCCGCCATTGTCGTCGTTGTCAGTCGCGCACAATCATTTTCACATACAACTCCAACGCCACCTCCAATACTAGGTCCAACAAGAGCTTCACCTCCACTTGTGCATCCATTTTCATTTTCATGTCCAAGTGCATGTGCGTCGCTGGCTGTCAGTTTCATTTTGCACTTTGCATTTTGCATTTTGCATTGCTCTGCAGCGTTGGTGTTGGCGTTGCACTTGCAACATTGCGTCGGTTGGCTGCATTAATCAATGCGTTGAATAAGAAATGGAATTGATTTCCGCAAAGCAAATGTGCGATATTATTTAATTTTTTGATTTGCCTGAGACAGAGAAACGTTTTCCATTTTATCAACTGCTGCTGTTGCTGCTGCTTCTGTAAAAAGAAAATTAAAATAGTAGAAGGTAAAAAAGGCAGAAGCCTGCAATGCAACAAGAACGCAAATGCATGCAGCATTTCAGCGAACTGCTAGCAACATCATTTATCTGAATCTGAATTGACAGCGGATGGTGCTGGGCGTCGAGCTGGTGGGTTGATGGGGTGGTGTTGTGGTGCTGTGGCAATGTTGTTGGTGTTGGCTGCTGATGGATGTTTGTGCGTCATGGAAATACCATGGAAACGGAAGCCAATTGGATTACGACATGGCTCACAAACCGAAACGAGCCATGCAGATGTCAACCTTTGCAGAGTAATTGAAAATTTCGTGAAAATCTTAATAGTGACTTTTCTGAATGATTTGCTAAAGTCTCAACTAAGTTTCTTAATGATGATATGTACATATGTGCAACAAGAACACTATTAAATGAAGTTTGGAAATAAGGACTTTAGTCTTTAGTCTCATTCCTAACTTTGACAGACTTTCGGAAAGAAATCACTTGGATTACTCTAGATATTACCAGACCAATGCTTGAATTTGACAAAATATAACTTTAAAATGGAAATAATAATTATATTTTCTGTTATTATTTTTAATTCCGCTCTTGAGAATTATTGAAAAGTTGCCTCGTTTTGGTTGTAATAATAAATGTAATTGACTCAATTTAAACGTGTTCGCTTAAAGCATCAAGTTTTGACACGGCGTGGTACAAACATCTACAAATGCGAACTGTGAGGCCACTTTAATTGATTGCCAGATTAGAGAAGTAGTGGTACATTCCCTCCCCCCACCCCTAGGCACTCAAAGTGTCCCTTTTTTTTTGCAGACGAGTGAATTGATTGGCAATTTTGCCAGTTCCGATGATTTCAGTTGGCAACTCGACTCAAGTGCAGTGCCGTCCATTATCAAAATTTTATTCATTTGCCAAAATTGGATTTCAGAAAAAAGAAAACCAAGAAGAAAAATAGTGCTTTGGTGTTCGGCAATGGTTTCGCACAGAGCTAGCTCAAGTGTGCGGCTTTGGCAATGGCGCTAATTAAAAGACCAGTAAAAATCTATAAGCGAATATTTAGAGAGCCGCATACCAGACTCTAGTATGGGGTGGATTGCATTCAGCCAAAGTAATGTGAACAAGCCAGTTATTAACTGGCCATAAATTATGATGCGAAGTGAAAGAATCGAAGCAAAGCCAAACCAATCCAAACCAAAACGCAAACCAAACGAATCCAGACGAATCCGAACGGAACGAAACGAAAAGAAACCGAACGGAAAAGCCAAGGAGCATTTGCTGAACAGGTCGTTGCACGTTGCACGTTGATTGCTGTGCGGCTTCCTTTACCCTGGTTTTTACTTATTTGCTATCTGCAATGCTTGGCGCATTAGCAGCTGCCAAAGTGCAGCCACTACACATAGCACATAGCGTGTGTTTGGCAAAGCATTTCACATTACACATTTCGCATTTCTGTGTAATTGCTGAGAGGTTAAGCACTGAGGCTGCAACTGAGACTGCGACTGTAACTGCGACTGTGACTGCTGTGAGAGCTCAGCTGCGGAGCAGTTCTTACTGCCAAGGGACTGACGCAGGAAGCTGCCTCCCATGCAGTCTGCATCTTACGCAGCAGCTGCAGCTGCCACTGCAGCTTCCGCTTGCATTCATCACACATGAATCTACATTTGAAAAAAAAGTAAATTGAGAATTTAGCTAAAACTAATATTGCTTGCTAAGGAATTATTTCGATAAATTCAACGTCGAGAAACATGTTTAGAGTAAGAATTGCAAACTTTTTACACTAATTTTTGGATATTTGTATTGGCTATATTTTTATTGTTTTTGTAATTTTGATGTTGGACTTTTGTTTAGTGTAGACATCTGCTGTGAGGGTTGCTTCTGTTGCTGCTCCACAACTGACTTTGCCTGCCCGAATGACTGACTGACTCGATGACTGACTGCCATTACCATCACCCGCACCATCAGCACGCGTAAACTTCGTTTCCACCAAAAATGAAGGCAGCAACTCGAAAGCAAGAAGGAAACTAGAAAAAAACAGAAATGAAAAGGTGAATGTAGAAGTTTAAGCGGGCAGCATCAGCACCAACACTCAGTTGCATCCACCCCTCTCGTAACTCTACAACGGAAAGAGAAGTCATTTATTTTAAGGATTGCGCAGGCACTTTCCTCCACATTTCAATTGCCTGCCTCTGTCTGCCACCGCTCCGGGAACAGTGAACTGAAGATGAGTGACCATTCAAGCTTGCCACAAGTACTTTTACTTACTTAATTGCAAGAGGCCTTTAAGAAGCAAAACAGAAGTTGGTAATTAATGAGGCGAATATCGGAAACGACACCTGAAATTGATTAGAAAACATCAGAAAAAGCTGAAAGCCGTACTAGTAATCGAACCGGGAAGCCAACATTATTATTACTATTACTGGGAACCAAAAGTAAAAAAGAATTTGAACATATAAACAGAGCTAAAATCAACTTTAGCTCTTAGCATGGATACCATATGAAAATATTATATTGTTGAGCACACATTTTGTTGAGGACTAAACTAATAATGACTGCATTACTCGAAACACTTTGAAGTCAATCTCTGAACTCCACACACGTATAGCTGCAACTTCAAACAGTGCTTCAATCAGTTTGTGCCGCTTGCCGCGGCTGTTTTTGGCTTTGGCTTTGTCTTTAATTTGTAGCTTTCTTTCTTTCTACTGCTGCCATTTTTGAATATCTAATTTGAGCAGCGCACTTCATGTTTTTATAGCTTTCATATCCTTGCGAGCTTCTAGTTATTTATTTATTTACTTATTTATGTGTGTCTGTCTGCCTGTCTGTGTGTCTCTCTATATGTGTGTATATAACATACACTTACCTACTTACTGACAGCCCTCTACCAGCACCCCAAAATGAGCTGTCCCCCGTTCGCTTCTCTTGACTGTGGCTGTTCCCGAGTTTGGCTTGGTTTGGTTTCATTTCATCTCATGCCAAACTTACCTCCAAGGCAAGCAGGGCTGGGAGCAGAAGGACTTCCAACCCAGAAAAGCCGAGCGCAATTCTAATGGGAATTTAAAATTTTTCACCATAAAGATGTTGCTGCCTGCCTGCCAGCTCGTTCGAGGCCCTCCTCCTCCATCGCACTGTTTCTCTTCACTCCAGTTCCTGCCCAGTCCTTGTTTCTTGCATAAAATGAAATTGTATTGCAGTTTTTTTATTTAGGTTTTTTTTCCCCGCTGCTGTTGCTTTATGGCTGGACACACAAATTGCTGGCTCAGCAGCAACAACAGCAACAGAAACTACAGTTACTGCTACTTCAGTTCGGAACGGGTTCTGTCTTGGGCTTCGCATTTCATGCCAGTTTCATGCCGCTGTGTTCAGTCCACTTCACGCTACAATCACCAACACCATCCACCTCCAACCTCTCTCAACCCTGCTCTCCACTCGACTCGACTCGACTCGACTCAACTCGACTCGACTCGCCTCGCGAAACACAATAGAAAATCGCAATTCGTATTTTTAGAGCAACATGAAAATTTATGATACATTTGCCACGTCGCATCGCGTCGCCACGCCTCGCCCGCATCAAAGCGGTAGGGAAGGGTTTGAATGGGTTGGGCAATGGTTGATGGGGAAGACGCCTCTTAGCTCGTTTTGTCTACTTTCAAATAATTCGAGTTAAATAAAATGTTGATAATTGTAATGGAATTTTATGTTACATTTTGCACAATGCATTCTTTTTAGCCAGTGTTCAAAGCAAATTAAATTACCCAATGCAAGTATTTTTCAACTGGTTCGGATATTTATATCGATTACTTAAGCCCAGCACTAAAATCAACTAAGTAGCAGAACTAAGCCCAAACATAATCGACTAAACTTGATTACTTGCTCGCACATATATACAACATTTATCCCTATTAGCAGCCATATCATTCATATGTATATTCATATTTATTTATATATATATAATAAAGTCATAAAGAAACTTACATACATATGTATATATACTCATATGTTTACAAATTTCATTTAGCCAAGTCTAAGAGTTGAAAATATTTCTATTGATTCTATTGATGATATATTTTGTGTATAATTCTCAGATTAGTGTATCCCATTCAAATATTCTGCACAATTGCAATTGACTCGCTTGCGAATGCCCTTGAGTTTATACCAAATCTAAGTGTGAATATATCGCATGAATATGTATTTTATAGTATTTATTTTTCTGTCTTTTTGTAATATTTTATTGCTGCTTCACACTTTGTTGGAAGGGGTGCAAATGCCATCAAATAGTTTTCCGTTCCGATTTGTTTTGCACAATGGAAACGGAACGGACAAACAGGCATGAAAGGCAATTGAGATGGGATATGCGATGAGGAGAATGGGGAATGCCTTTATCAATTTTATCTGTCAAATATTTCCGAAACATTTGCCATTCTATTTGCATTAGTAGCCACAGTTTCCTTGTGCCGTTGGTTGGTTAGTTGGTTTGGTTTGTAGGTTGTTTAGTTGGTTGCTTGGTTGGCTGGTTGGTTAACTGTATTTTTGTATTTCTTTCGTATTTCCTGGCGGCATCAGGATCCTCCTACTCGACACGCCAGTTCGACGCCAATGAATAGCAAAATGGCCTCCTGTATAAAATGGAATGGAAACGAAACGAAAGCAAAGCAAAGCAAAGCAAGGCGACAGGCACACAAAAGGCATAGAATGGAAAGGAAAGGCAAGCCTGGACCAAGAACTACTGTATTCACTTTGCGGCATGGATTTTTTTTGTTTTGCTCCTTTTTTTGGAATGGTTGGTTGGTTGGTCTATTCCCCAGCGGAAACTGCTTATCACACATTTCCACACAGCCACGCAAATTCACACAAGTGCGGTAAACGAAACACAATACAAAAATTGCAAAAAAAAATAAGAAATAAGAAAAATAAGAAAAGAAAAACGAAATATAAAAATGAGAGAAAGTTACGTTATGGAGGGGTGCGAGAGGGATGGGGGTGGGGGGCGGGAGAGTGTGCAGGGGCAGGGGGATTTGCCTGACTGCTGGTAAAGTAATAGCGTACAAAGAATGATGCGTAGACATGATTTCCGTGCGGTTGATTTCCCGCACAGTCTTACCTTCCTTGCCCCATCCTGGGTCCCTCTCTCGTTCGCCGGCCCGCTGTGCGCTGTTGCTTGCAACAAAACTATTTGCTTGGGGATTTAGTTTCTGGAACCTTTTTTTGTGCGTATACGCAACATCTTATCTACATGTCTATCCGTGGCTACTGCCAAAACCGGATCGGCCCGAACCGAACAAGGCATCAAGTACGTTCGTCGTTCTAAGCTGCCAGCTGCCTGAAGTAGCATGTAATTCATCTTATTCCCCAAAGACAACTTCGACAACGATAAAGAGGTTGAGGTGGAGGCTGAGTTGGAGGTGAAAGTGTGGGAAAAGTTCTGAGCCTGAGACTGCCACAGTGTGCCGCATCGCCAACAGGCATCTACTGAGTCTGGCAACTGAGGAGCTGCAGTCATTGCCGAAGCTGATGCTGTGGCTGTCGTCGCGCTATGTGTGTATCCATTGGGACATACCTGGTATGTGGCACAGCTCAACTCAGCTGAGCTCGGGCGCAGAAAGACGAGACACGCGCCTCATTACGTTGAGTCGTTACGTGTCGAGTTCGTGTTTGAGTTGGAGTTGGAGTTGCCCAACCTGCTGCTTACGGTGGACCGCATGCGTAATGAATTTTAGATGAAATTTCAATGGCTGTGAAAGAAGTTATGACCCACAGACTCATCAGGCTCAATAGCTCATGGCCATGGACACCTTATATTTTTTATTTATTGTTTTCTTTTTTGTTTTGGTGGGTGTCTTTCGCAAATTTTAATGCACTTTACGAGTTACTAAACGTTTAGGTTTATGACCTGCAAATAGTTTTATACACCGACCTGTTTACGAACAGTGAAATCATTGGTCTCCTTACGAACAAGTATCCACAACCTTCTCTGCAGCCTCCACTTGACAAGTTACAAGTATACTTAAGTCCCTTTTAAGTATACTTAACACATGCTTTTTTTCCAAATTATTTATGATAATTATTCCTTGATGAATAATGTTATTTTTGAGTATTCTCATAAGAATTAAGTTTTCAATCGTACACTTTGTGATTATATTTTAAAGTATTTTGTATATAAGCAGGCTTAAGCGCTGACTAACTTTATTCAGATAAACCGAATATATATATTTGCTAAAATTTTAACGTTGCACTGAAACATTCAGTTTTCTGTTTGAGTTTGAACTTGAACCAAAGTCACATGCTCTTCTTTTCATGTTGTATAGAGTTAAACAGCTCACAAAAAATACTGTAATAAACAGGAAAAAAGCCCAATGACATAACAGGGTCGATGGCAGACTGCATTAGCTGATGGGTTGCGGGGGAGGGAGAGTGTGGTAAAGTGTGGCAGCGACTTTATTTTTATTACCCTTCCCCTTCATTCGGTGCAAAGCCACAGCCCAACTGTGGCCCAACTGCAAACATAATTTTTGCTGCTCCTAAAACCAGATAAATGTAGAGAAGAAATTAAATACGTGAGGCAGAGGCGACAACGGCTGAAAAAGAAGACCCGCAAAGCCTGACAGAAAAGAAGATGTTAAAAAATGTTTTCAAAATCGCTTGCACAAAGTTCCTTAACCCCAAGCGGCACCACACTGCACGACACTGCACCACACGCCCCCTCCACGCAACTCTCTAATATTATTTTCAACATTTATTTGCGACGCGAAAATAAAAATAGAGAAAAACACTGAAAATGAAACGAAAACCGATCCGAAAACTGACGGGACAATAAGGGAAAAGAGGGGGAATATGTTAAATGGAAAAGGGCTCACTGAGTAACGAGTAACGTGGCGAGCTGCAGCAGCTAAAGTTAAGAGGGGGCCAGGGCGTAGCAGTCAAATGCATTTTAGGTAAACATTGTGGGCTGGTGGGCGTGGCTATCTGGCAGACGTGGCTGGCTGCCGCCCAATTGACGTAAATCGTGCGCAAATTTTTGGCAGCTAAATGACTGCGGCTAAGCTGCTCTTTGGCAAAGGTCAGCAAACTGTGTGGACGTCCACTATTCCCTGCACACTCCTGCCCCTATTTACAATTCCACTACTTATCCTATTCCCTGGCTAAAGTGCATTTGACTTTTGCCTGAGGATGACGTCATCATTCATTTGGCGACAAATAAGTACAAGTTGCATCGAAATTTAAAACATCTCACAATATGAATTCAAATTCGTGAAATTTTTGGAAATTTAGAAAATGTAAAATCGAGAATCAAAATTTGAAGTAAATTCCAAATCTTAGAAACAGCTTTGAATAGGTTTCGAAATCTATAGATTGTGAAACAAATCTATTTTTGGAAAATCTAAAAGTCAGTTAACATTTGACTTTTGCACAATTTTGACACACAATTCTTGACGAATTCCCACAATTCTCAATAACTTTCATCAATTTACCATAAATCTTCACAAATCTGCAGTATGGAAGATCAGCAAGCCAGCCAACCGATAAGTATCGAGAGTGACAGTTCAACTACCATCATTGTCAATATGCCGGAAATTACAACGGTCTGTGGGTCTGCATGTGGCACTGGATCTGGTTCTGGGTCTGGGTCTGTGTCTGTGGCTAGCGTAGCAGCCACAGAGGAAAGAACCAACGATTCGGGTGTGCATTTGTTGGTATTGTTGTCCTTGGACAGGAAACCGCGACGCGTGACATTTTCGGAGGGTGTTATCGACAACGAATTCCTCAATCGTCGCAAATCGAAATGCTGTTGCATTTACCGTAAGCCGCACGTCTTCGGCGAGAGCTCTTCATCCTCGGACGATGAGTGCGAGCATTGCTGCGGTCATCCCGAGGTGCGTCTGCGCAATCGCCTAAGAAAAAAACATCAGCAGCAAGAACAGCAGCAGCAGCAACAGAACGAGCCAGAGTCAAAGGTGCGAAAGTGCCATTGTCGCTGTCATGGTCAGCAGGCAGCCCCAACTCAGGAAGAATCTGAAAAGGACACTGAGATAACTGGTGACTCTGACAGTTTGATGACCAAAACAGAACTCTAAGGCCCACCAAGATTCGGATGACAATCACAATCGATAGTCATAGAACTGTAGATGAACTCTACGTTTCTGGATAGTACTCATGCTTCTACTAAATTGTAATGTTTAATTCTCATTTGTAGTCCACAACAATTCCTTAATTAAATCACCAATAACATCTTTCATCAGCGCAACTCTTTAATCATATCATATCATATCATCTATAAGTTGCTTACTAAATTCCTTTCGGCTCATAAAGCATGTGCCGTATGTGCCACTTGCTAGATATTCCGATTGCAAGTTGTGTTGAAAAATGTTGTTCAGATTATGTACATAGTGTGGGCGTTAAATCACTTGCTTAACAGTTTTGACGATTAAAAGCCTTTTGGCAAGGCCAAAGAAAGCCGCAAAAAACTGGGGACTGTTGGTCGAGAGAGTCGACTACCACAACAGCCGCAGCAGCCACAGCCGGTACAAGCTCGCCATTAGTCAACGCCAAGCCACGCCCATAGTCCACGCGCCCCCTATTGATTGATTATGCGAACTGCCTGCGTGAACTTGTAAATAGATTAATGAACTGTTGCCGTTGCACTGTGTCCGACTGCGAGGGCAAATACTGCAAAATGCGAGATCCGAGATGGGGCAAGAGAGCAAGAGAGAGTTGGCTGATGGGAGTTAGCTGATATGGGATATGGGAGGAGGCGAGGGTGAATGCCTATAATGCCTGATGCAGTTGTTGGCTAGCAGTTCTGATGGGGCTTTGGCTTTGCCACCGTCTGGAAGTTGTTTCAACTTTGACACATGGCGGCCAGGCTAGGATTCAAATTATGCAATCGTGCATATATCCCAGCATATCCCTCCATGGCATGGTACCAATTCGCAAAGACCAGAAAGAGAAGAGAAAAAACTCAAAAAAAAGTTTTAAAAAACAACAAAATTGCAAAAAATGGAGCGAAACATTTTCGTTTGTTGGGCGCTCGCTCTCAATTTCCCCTTCCTCTAGTCTTCCTACTTCTTTTTTTTTCAGTTTTTTTATTTATTTATTTTTTAACGAAGCTTTGAACCCGTTGCGACTCTGTCTCGCTATGAGTGCGAGTGTATATGTGTGTGTGTGTGCTATTAAGCCACATTTTAATATGTGTTGGTGTGCTGTGTGCCGTTAGTCGTTTTTATGAGGTCTCTTGGCGCTTGATTCCGCGGCCCAAATGCCGCCAACCGCATTTGAAGTGGCTGCTGGAAATGAAATACGCCACAGCAAACAGTTACCACAGTTTGCATAACTCAACACAAACGAATAATCCTTATACATATATAAATACACATTATATATGTATGTATATATACATATACATATGTATACATATAGTACATATATATATACATACATATCTATGCCTGTATGTGTAGGACACAGCGGATTTCTTAACTTGGTCAATGGGTCGCCCGATCGGCATAAGGAATTCGGTATTCAGGGTTCGGGTTTGATGGTTTGACGGTTTCATGCTGCTTAATCGAGTCAAGCACTTGGGAGTCACATTGAGTTTGTGGCCAACACATCATCATATTAAATAAAATTAAATTGCAATATTGGACACTCTAAGGCGCTTTCACTTTCACGTTTCAACTTTAAATTCATCAGAATTAACAAATATCACTCGTTAACTCAACTGTCATAAATAAGTTATCTGAAAAAAAAAAGAATACAAAAATACAGAAATACAGAAATACAAAAATAAATTGATTATTTTCGAATAATGTAAAATAATTATTGCAATTTCTAAATATGATGGACTAAGCAAAAATTATAGTATGTTTAAAGTTTGCCAGTTTTATTTTATTCGATCAAAAATATATTTGTTATCCCTTTGATATGTTAAGGAGACTTACCGCTCAGTGTATTGTTGGGCTGTTCAACAAGCAATCTCATCTACTTTTATGCTTTCACGCAGCCTCCTTCTCCGCCCATTGTTCCCCTGTCTGTCTGTCTGTTACTGTCAAATGATGTCCTTGGCTGAATGGCATACCGAAAGCCCCGGCAAGGCTCAGCTGTCAATGCGAATGTTCCCTGTTTTTTCCTGTTTTTCTGGTTGCCATTTTTCGCCAGCTCCGCATTGATGAGGTTGAACATTGTGTATGTTTGGGGTGCTCCACCGCTACACAGCTCTACAGTTCTACAGTTCCACAGTGGCGCTGCTCCCATTTGATGTGTTTTAAAATGCGCCCCATAAATAACGGTAATGACAGATCCTGACATCGCAGTCGTCCTTTGCTCGCACACCAAAACAGAAAAAACAAAGAGAATGCGAAATCGCAATCACTGGCGAGCCAAGCTGTGACTGCCCCCCTGCCCCTCTTCTGCCCCATCCCACCCCAAACTCTTGCAGCACAATTCAGCTGCTCAGCTCCGAAGCCGAAGCTGTAGCCCAAGCCCAACCCCAAAATGAACCCGTAACACCCGCCCAGCAATTGAATCGCTTGTAGGCTATGAATAAGTCGATTACTAAAGCAAACTGACAGCTCAAAGCAACAAGAACAACAACAACAGCAACGAGCTAACCCAACAACAACATCAAAAACAACTTACGCATTAGGCAACGCTCTTGGCTAAAACTGTGACAGGGAATGCGATGCCTATTTCTACTGCGACTCCCCTCCACTTCTACTTTGCAGTCTCAATTCCAGCTTTCATTCGGACGGAATTTTCAATTTTTTTTGTTTTCCATTTTTGTTTATCGTTTTTGGTTTTTTAACACCAGCATTAAAATGACGTGTTGCCATGGTTCGTTTGTGTTGTTGCACTCCTTTTTGTGAATCATTTAAAAAGCACTTAAGTAGAAATTAAAAAGAAATTATTCACTTTGGCACATTTCACTTTGCAACAATGGGGCAGTAGCAAGCAACAATAGCAACAAAAACAACAGCAGCAGCAATAGCATTCAGAGACGCACAGAATACACAATTCGCCCCCACTCTCTCTTTCTCTCTTTCTCTCCCTACCTCTCCATATATATCTCTCATTGTGTGTTTAATGCTCTGCAATTTTGCGTTTGTGTAATTTTTGCGGTTTACCACATTATTTGCGTCAAGAACGATACTACAGACCACAACCGTACAGAGCAGTGTACCCCATTTTGGCCGGCTTCAATTGTGGTTTTAATTTTGCCCTTCGCTTAGCCATTGGCATTGTCATCGGCATCGGCCTCGTTGCCATCCTTTTCGTGTACGCCAATGACCCATGTCTATATGCCTGTGGTATTTATGCGCACTTCACCACAATATTTAGTATTATTTTAATTGTTTACGACAGCCCCAGTGCCAATGGTCATAATTTCAAATATGTGTCCGTATGCTTTGTTGTGGTCTTCACATAATTAGTTAATATAACTGTTGCTTTGCGTTTCTTTAAACTGTCGAGAGTCCTACATTGGCACCTATGCGTGAGTTATGCTCAAATTGGTACTTCGTAGGCAGTTGTGGTTAAGTAATAAGGTATACCTTAAAAATAAATCTGAATATGTGTAGCCATAATTATTTGCCCAACTTTGACATTTTCTAATTGGTGTATTGATTGGATGAGTGCATGGGATTTAAAGCATATGTGGACACTTAGCAGTGTTTAAGTAGTAATAGACGTGCTAAAAAAAACATGAAAACTAAAATGGTTTACATTAAGAAAAATGACATGTGCTCTACTCGCATCACAAAATGGGCTGGCGAATTAATTGTTCTCAATTCTAACAAATAATCGCATATATATATATACCATAATTGTACTACCCCAAAGAAATGGGACGAGGGTAAATATAATTGCTATATATTTCTTATACATTTTGCAGCATTTCGCTATGTTTTAGTGTTGTGGACGGGGTCTGTCGCTTGCCCGTTGTTGTTGCAGTCACAGGAGGAGCGCACTCCATGTGGAGCAGGCAATAATATTTGTCGCCCCTAAAAGTATGTACTGCAAAATTATTGACATCTAAATTACAAGCATTTATGCTTCCCTGTGTGTGTGCGTGAGTGTATATGTGTATGTATGTGTGTGTCTCGTATGCTTATGGCTTTGTTTGCGACGTGCCCTGCTTTGCTTTAATGCCATAACTGCCGCACAATCAGTTACAGTCTCAGCTGTCAATAGATTGTTGACATTTTTCTTTATATTTTCATATCTCATACACACACACACACACACACGCGCGCATTCTCATATGAGCTGGCTGTCTGGCTTGGGGCCTGTTTTGTTGCCCACTTTTTGTGTTTACTGCTTAAATCTGCCAATTTACTCGTTTACGTTTAGGCTTTATGCTTCTTCTCCTTGTTGTTGTCGATGTTGTTGGCGTTGTTGTTGGCGTTGTCTTCTAGGGCTCTTTTGGTGGGACCAGCACGTATGTATATCATGACTGCGACCCCTTCGTGTGGGAAATTAATATCTGTGTCATTTTTTTTTTCTTTTCCTTTTTTGGGTTAATAAGGCTAAATTGAGAGAATGTGCGACGCACTTAATTATCATCATATTTATTGTCTTTATTTATGGCTGAATACGAGAGAGTCTCAAGTCATGGGGAGAGAGGTGTTGGGTAGCTGTCAGAGAGCGTGAGATAATGTGGGGGAAATTTCAGTTTTGCTTTTTATACATTTGATATGGTCATATTATTTGCAATCATTATTTATGACACCTTCAGTGGAAGTGCCTTACGCACAGATTTCAAGCATAGACAAGGGAATGGGGATTTGAGTTGAGTTACAATTCATATTGTATTTTATGGTCTATAGAATATAGACGAACTTTAAAGCATACAAAATATTTGTCGGCATAAAATTAACAAAAACAATTAAAAATTAATGACTTGACCATCAATATCGAAGCTACATAAAGAAAATATTTTTTCCATTTCCACACAGACTACAAGTGTTTTCTTTTTTTAATTTTCTCATTAATGGCAGTGAAAAAACATATTATAAATTGCTTTCGCACAAGCTATAAAAGATAGGTATATACGAGCAATTAATAACATGCCAGAATTGACTCACTTTTTCTCTGAAAGTCTTTTTGAAATCTGTAGTTGAATGATTTCGTTGACAAGCAATTTATTTTTAATTATTTGTATACCCTTTTTGTGTAAATTTTTGATGTGTATATGTATGTACATGATTCATTAAATGGACAGAATACATGAATACACTTCTGCAACACGTATTCACTTAGTATTCACGGGGGTCTAGTTGTCTAATCTCGTCGAATGACTCGCACAACTGTCCAGGACATGACAGACATCTCTGCAGAGTTTGACTTTCCCTTTAACTTTTCCAGGCATGTCTCCTCCTTGTACACACCTAGCTCCTGCTGGTCCTGTTGCCCTTGCAATGTTTGCTGTATCAATAATTTGACTGCAACTTTTTTATGTCAATTTAATGGCTTCCCAACATGGCCAGGTATCAATTAATTTCCCGTTATATGCGGCCGGCTGCATCGTCCACAAAAATTTCATAGAAAAGTTGGCAAATTTGATTTTGTGCTCTTTGGGCTGAATGATGTTGAACTTTTCTCACAACGAGCAACTTTCGTTTCGCTTTATTGCAACGCATTCACAGATTTGCAACAGGCACAGATCTCAACTTTTGGTATACCTAGTAAATTCCAATTAAATTGATCACATTTTACAACCACTCAAATATTGCACAAATATACTCTTATATACCATATAAATATGAATATATATATATAGAAATAATTATATATGGAGATAGTGAGAAGAGAGCGAGAGAAATATATTCTCATAAATCAAAATGAATACGCTGCTTAAGGTCCTTCAAATATAAATATATAAATTAAATCTGAAAAGAACCTAAAACAACAAGTTGAACAAAAAGAAAACGTTGGCCATCATCTATCAAAAAGCATATCCATCAAATGCATAATGCTTGGGTATCTTTTCAGATTGCCTTTCTCGGATGGGGTTTCAAAAGTCTCCGCAAAGTAAAAGTCAAATAAAATCTGTGCTCGCTGCTGTTGAAATTATGCCCAGTCAGACATGTTTTGTTGTTTGTACAACCTTAAAACAATGCCAAAAACAACAACAACAGCAACAACAAAATCAGCAGCAATAACAATGCAAACTTCTTTACTAGCACACAGATACAGGTGCACAAATGCCGAGCAAAAAGTAAAACAACAAAGGCAAAAGCAGCAGCCGCTCCAAATTTACATAACAAAAAATTTGTCAAGACTTGGGACGCGGCAGGTGGCACGTGTCGACATAAGAACATACATTCTGTACATATATCCAAACACATACATATATATATATATATATATATATATATATATATATATATATATATATATATATATATATATATATATACAAATATATCACATTTATGTTTGGGGGCATTTGTAGCGACCACCAGGTAGGCCAATGGACAAGAAAGTCGTAAGAAAGTGTTTTTGTGTTTTTGTGTTCTTGTTGTTTTGTTGCTTTGCTGTTGAAGGGTCGTCGTCACTAGGCGCAAGAATGACTCTGAGACTCAAGACTTGGGTAAATGTATGCATGATCATGTCTGGATTAACTTAATGAAAGCACAAAATGCAGCAACAACAACAATAACGACAATGAGACAACGACAACGCCAGCAAGCGAACAACGAACAGCTGATGGCACAAATGCTAACAACGACAGCAAACGTTGAAAATCGCTGTCATGAAACGCTAAGACACTGACAGCTTCTCCAATGCTAGACACGCATACACACACACGCACATACACGCATGCTGTATACAGGCGTCTAGAGACAAGTGCGCATCTGTTTTCAATGTAACCGCAACATCTCTTGTGCCAAATTTCGATAAAGGTGAATTTAAATATTAAATAAACAGGAAATACTTTATGTAAACACCCAATGCGGAATTTGCTTTTACATAAGCACACACATAGCACACTTTTTGGGGCAATTAAAATGAGTATTTAACAAGACTTTGTCGCATAACGGACAAATGCCTAAGGATTTATTTAAATTTTTTTACTCCTGAAGAAAAGCGAACAAAAAAAAGCACAATGTAAAAACACATTTCACGTAATTATATAAGAAAGCCAGCGAGGAAAAATGGGCAGCACGTGAGACTATAAAAAAAAATATATATGTATTTATTATATTTCTCAGGATTCACATTCAGTTTATGAAATGCTGCTCGATGCTCTATGAAGGCAGCAACACTTCGGAGTGTCAAATGGCGACTTTTAATGCAGCATGCTTAATATATGTGTGTGTGTGTTTTAATGTATTTATATATATATATATATATATATATATATATATATATATATATATATATATATATATATATATATATATGTGTGTGTGTGTTAGCTGACATGCTGACGGAAATATGCAGCGTACGTGCAGCAGCCACAGCAATAGCAAGAGCAACAACAACACCATCAGAAACAACAATGCAGATGGCATTTAAAATCCTTCACAGTTGTGTCGCGTCGCGTTCGTCGTCCTTACGTCGTCCTGACAAACATTGCTGCAAAGATTTAAGGAAAGTTTACAGCCCCGGAGACATTTGTTGTGGCCTTATAAATTGTCTGTGCGTGGGCCAAGGTGTCTGCTCTGCTACGTGTGTTCACTGTGCCAAAGACAACGTCATGGCAGCAGTTGTTGTTGCTGTTGTTGTAGTTGTTGTTGATTTTGTTGATGTTGTTGTTGTCATGCTGCTGCCATCGCGTCGATTGCTGCAGTGTCAGCGCCTCGACAATGCACGACAGCAACAGCAGCAGCAGCAACAGCAACAATGACAGCAACAACAACAATTGAGAAAAGCCAACAACAGCGACAACATAAAACACAAAACACGGAACATGAAACACGTTAAGCGCATTGCCATTTGTGCCACATCATGGAGAGAATGCCAAGGACCCGTGGAGCAGCGTGTGAAGAACTGTACGGCTAAAGGCAGAGCCTGGCAAGACAAGGACAGCACCCAAGCGTGGGGGGGGGCAGTTGTTGTGAGATGCCTGCATGGGAACGTCTAAAGCTGCTGGCACAATGCAGACAGCTGGCAATGTTGTTCAATAGTGTAAAATGTGCTTTGTGAAATCGCCGATGGCTTAAAGTAGATTTTTCTGCTCCTTTTCTATTTTCTCTTTTATGTGTCTATGTCTGTAGCATGCCGCATAGTATGCCCTGCGTTGTCTTGCCGCTGAAGGGACACGGCATCAAAGGATGTGGGAATTTCAATTGATTAGTCGATATGGTTGATCGATGTGTATAACTTTAATGGAAACTCCAATGAGTACACTTTAGCTTCGATAAATTCCAAACACTAATCGAAATACCTATACGCGTGTGCTATACGCGTGTGTGTGTGTGTGTGTGTGGTTATGTGTGTGTGTGTCTGTTTGTATTTATATGGCAATGCGGCAACAACAGAGGATCGAATCGATAAAGGACATCGCCGGCAATCAAGCTGTGCAGCGGCACTAGGTTTAAGGTAATTTAAACGTCTTCAAGGCAGCCATAATCAAAAATGATTTATGCAAGTAAAATCCATGGGGAAGAACAGACGTGGCATATTTTACGTCCTCTTGCAATAACTCTGCAGAGTAAGAGGTCAACTAGCTATCTTCGAGTGCAGTTAGTTAATTGTTAAAGGCATTTCTTTATTAAAAAGATTTTATACGGTTGCTAGTTACGCTTTAACCCATTCAATTGTTATTTGTATTGTGGAAAGTTGCCTCTTTGTAATAAATAATATTATAAGGTCTATTATAATTTAGTTTCGGATTCTACAGCACTTAAATTTGAGTTTATTGCTTAATCTTAGCATTTTAATGAATTTAAAGCTTGTATTTAAAATTATACTCTCAATTTATACTTAAGAGCAAATTTTCGACTTGAATTCCAATTGCAACTCAAGTGACTGCAACTGCGTCTTATTGCTTCAGTTGCACACACACATATACAAAAGCGCAGACACTATCTGTGGCAGCAATGCGTGCATTGCGAAAGCAATTAAGATAAATTTCGCATAAACTTTGCCACATTGCGTATACGACGCGTATTTTGTCTTTCACAGTCGAAATTTAAGAAAGTCAGTGGGAAAAGGGCTATTTGGTGCTAAATGCTGCAATCTGTGTCTATCTCGTTGTGTGTGTGTGTTTGTCATTGTACACAAATTAACTATTCGCGATTGTTTTACACGTCATCTTCCTTGTCGATGGCGACCATTTAAGACACAAGCAGGCTCAGCTATTATCTTTCGCGCTGTATAAATATACATATATATAAATATATATATACAAATGTGTGTGTGCGTGTGTGTGTATCTTCACTGGCAATTGTTTGCTGTATGCCAGCCATTTAACAAGTTTATGGCTTTATCCTGCAGCTGAGTGCTGCGTATATGTCATTGGCTGTCTGCTGAGCATTGGTATGGGTACAAATGAGTAAAGTTCAGCTCAAGTTGACTGAAAATTGTTTCAATTAAGAGCGGCATCATAAACAACAGCAACATCAACATCGACAACAAAAACAAGCAACAGCTGGAGCAAAACATTTCCTTCCTATTTGCCTCTCAGAGTGAACTCTTTTGAAGATATATAAACATACACTCACCGATTTTTAATGTATGTTGTATGTGTCTAGCCTTTGCCAGGGATTATGAGTTAACTTTGATATCAAATTTACAAATTCTCATTCATGCGTGCACAAACACTACTTAAGCACATATTTCAATGTCTCGCTGTCGTTTCGAGAGTGACAAGTGACAAGTTGGAAAGCAATTAAGACAAATACTAATTGCTTACTTAAGCCAGGAGTTTGATACACATACACACAGACATACCCAGATCTTACCGTAGTTACACTCATTATATATTTGTATCTTCTTTTATATATGTCTCTGTGAAAAAATATACGTGCAGAAGTTAAGTTCGACATTAAAGCCAAGTATGTTCTATCTATATTGTTGAAGCTGACATCTGCTGCATCTGGGATCTTTTAACTGAGTACAATTCTATAGTTAAAGGAGTATTTGAAATTAAAAATAAATGGGATTAATGTGCAAGTGATTTTCTTCTTTAGTCAGTTAACTAAATTTTTATTGCAATTGTGTTTAAGTTTCCTTATGGAAACAGCTTAAAAGATATTGACTTAAGTTTTAGTTAAGCCGTTTGCCTTTCAATTGTATTCGGCACAAAGAGAAATAATACTTATAATGCCAATAAAGTTGAAAACTAATAAATGCTTTAGTTCACACGTCTTTTGAAAATGGTTGGCATCGCTGATGCATTTGCGCTTCAATTTATTGTAGTACATAGGTTTTTAGTGGAAAACACCTGTAAAGTTCTGCCCCCAAGTTTTGTTTTCTTTTTTTTAAAGGCTCCTTGCAAAGTTGTTGCAGTTTCTACTTGGACTCAAACAGTTATTGTAGCTGTTTTATGAATAATTTTTCTTTTTTTCTTTTTGTGGTTGTTGTTTGCATTCTTTGTGTAGTTTAGTTGTTGCTTTGCTTTGAGCTGCAGCTCCGAGGATGGGCTTCAAGTTGTCGACAAATCGTCCAGCCAACAGCTTTTGACTTTATTCTCATATCGCCTCCACCTACCCTTTTTTTCCTCTATCCCTAGGAAAGTCTTGGTTGTGTGTGTGTGTGTGGGTGTGTGAGTGTGTTAGTGCGTGTTGATCCACACTTTGTTGCTGCAGTTGTTGCGGCTGCTTTGTCTAACGGCAATTGAAAACTCTGAGGCAGCAAAAAGGAGAAAGAAGAAAGAAGCAGCAAATCTAAGAGACTGAGAAAACTAAGAAGTAAAAGCTGAGCAACAAACGAAGAAGCCAGCTGCTGCAGCTATGGAAAGCGCAGAAGGGGCAAATGGGGAGCGGAGTAAAAGTTGCAAGAGGCATAAACAAATGGCTCAAGCACGTGACTCTCCCGCCGCCACTGCCTCTTTCGCTGCCCCACCCTGTACCCATCCATTTTCCAGTCACTAACACTCCTCTGTTGTGCTCCATGTGTATGTTTGTGTGTGTGTGTGCAGTTGTCCCAGTGAGTTATTGTTGTTGCTGTGTTCTGTTTTCTTGGCTCGTAGCTGCATTGTAATGACCACGGGAACGAGAATGAGCACGGACATAGGGATTAGATGTGAAAATACGAATAGGACGAATGGATGAGGAAGGGGAAGGGCAACGGGACAGGCAATCGGTGAGGCAGTCGAGTTCTAGTAACAGCAATACTAAAACAAGATGTTGTCGTTGTTGTTGTTGCTGTTGCAACGTTTCTTGCATTTCTGTTTCGCAGCACAAAAACTTGAGTTGTTTGCTTTTGCTTTGTCGTATGTTGACACATTTTTAGTAAAATATGCCGCGTATATGGGTTTCTGTGTTTATATATACATATCTATGTATTATACATATCTCGTATATATATTTATATGTGTGTGTGTGCGTAAGCTGGGTCTGCTGGTGTGCAACACCGGAAATTGCAAATGCAACAAGATGTTCTGCGGGAGTTGCCACATTGTTTCTGCTTGCCACATATCCACAGACCAAGCAAACCAGCTGAAACAATAAAAATAAGCATAACAACAGCAACATTTTCCTGTTAAGCTGCTGCTGCTGCTGATTCCCTGCAAGCTCGGAACATGGGGTAAACTTCTTTTCCACAATGTAGTTACATACATATATATATGTATATATGTTTGTATGTATGTTTGCATAAATGTTTGCATGCATGTATGTATGCACATGTTGAAAGTTTGATGTTAATATGAAGGATTTTTATTATAAAGCTTAAACAATTTGTATGACTTTGGAAAAAGAGAGTAAGCTGGGTACTGTAAACGCAAAGCGGTCCCAAAGTTTCATAGCAGGTAAAAAATGACTTCTTTTACAAAGTACATATTTATACATATGGATTCGTATATATATATATATATGTACATATATTCTAATTGTCCATAAAATTAAGTTCTTTGACAGCTAAAAACTTTTAATTTGAGGAAGAAGTAAGCTTTCATGTACCAAAACCTGAAAGAATTCTAATTTTCCTGTAATATAACTGCATTTATTGTATATAAAAGAGAGTCCCCAAATTCGTTTTATTGATTCTTTTTAATTATAGTTAATTTATAAGTATCCTTACTAATTCCTAAGATAGTATATGTTATACATTGAAAAACTGTCATTCAAGAATATATATGTTCAATATTGTCTTGTTTAGGCATAAAAAATAAATTTTTAAACTTCTTTACAAACTGAATTTTGAAATTGACTAACGTTTCAGTTGTTCTCGGCTTAATTATTGTCATCATCGAGCTTAATATGGATATTATTGGGTTTGTTCATGCTGTGCGTTGTTGTTTTTTTTTTTTAAATATAATTTTGTCTTGTTTGCCAAACTTTTAGAAATAATTACATGATTGCATTTAATTAAATCCTTTGACTCCCCACAGCAGCCATGCACAGCATTTCGCTAGCGCCGCAAAAAGTAGTAACACGTTTGCCTTGTGTGCTTTTCACCGACAGGTCGTTGGCCATCCGCTCTTAGCACTCTCCGCCCCTTCCTGGTGCCTCTGCACCGGTGGCAACCCGTGGGACAGCAACTGCATCAAAAACTTTTTAACCAACTTGCCAGGCAGGCTAACAAGACCACAGCCAGGATGAAAGCGACAAGCAAACTAACTAGCTCAACGCTCTCCACTTGTAATGCGCCATTATTGTGGCAAATGTTGCAGAGAGAGGGAGGGATGTAAAGAGAGAGATAGAGACAGAGAGAAAGAGAGACAGAGAGGGACTGAGATGGATAGTGTCAAGTAAAGGGAGTTTTGCTTTGTCCGCGAAATAATTTTATTTTATTTTGTCGTACTTTTTTGTGCATTTTCAAAAACTTCAACTGCAACTGCACAGATTTTTGGCCAGCATTAATGCAGCATCCCAGTGGCCGTAGTTTTGCTGCACAGCCCCTCCTCCTCCTTCTGCTCCCCTTGTTTGCCTGTATTTAGTGGCAGTTGCTATTGCTACTGTTGTTGCTGCTGTTGAACGCTTTATGGCGTCGCCGTCGCCGTCGTGGTTCAAGCAATTTAGTCTGCTCGTGTGTCTGCCAAGTTTTTATGCTATGCAACTAAATAGTTGGCAACTTTTTTATGCTGTTCATCCAAACCAACTCCCCTCTCACCCCACTCGTCTAACTCACCGTCACCCCCAATGACCCCAACACTGTAATTTACACACAAATTGGCAGAGCTTTTTACTGCTGTTCCTGTTGGTATTTCTTCTGTTGTTGCTGCTGCTGGTGCTAACGTGGTTGCGGTTGCTGTTGCTACTGCCTTTGACAAATTCTTGCCCAGTTGCACTGAACTTTTGTGATTGGCCACTGGTTTTCAATAAAAACTCATTTTAATAAAACTAAGACAACAATTTTTTCCTTATTCTTACATTTACTGGCAGCAGCTGTACCAAAATGAAGTGTTCACGCTTTGACTTGTCTTTTTGCTTACTTATTGTTTTGGTTTTGTACGTTTTTTTTATATACTGCCAAATATGTTGCGAAACGCTGTTTTCTACTTTTATATGTTCTTTTTTTACATTTCTATTCGATTGTTTGCTTTGTTGTTTGAATTTTATACCAGCACCTAGTTTAACAATACATAAATAGCAGCTGACAAAATAGCTGCAGATGGCACAGCGGATTAAGAAACCAATTACTTATCAGCCAAAGCAGAGACTCCTAATTTATTGAGTCTAAATTTCGAATAAGTATTTAATCAAATATAATTTACGATTGTTAGTTATATTGAAAGAAAATTATCAATTCATATAAATGGAGACTAAAGACAAAGGCCATTTGTGTATTTATCTATAAGTGTTTGTACACACACATATATAATACTCAAATGCTCTTTACTCGACTTCGTTTTTAGTTTTAATTTCATTGCATTTTTATGCTTTTGACTTTTGCCTTCGCATGGGAGAGATATATCTACTTATTTGCTTCTTGCTACTTAGTTCATCCGGGCAATCATATTGTATTTGTTGTTGGTCTAATTTGGTTGATGCAACAGCAGCAGCAGTAGCAGCAGCAGAACATTGGTTTTTACAAATGACATTAATTGTATATTTCTTCAATACATGCACATATTTGAACATAAGTATATACAACGTGTGTGTACATTGCCTTTACATATGTACACTTAAGCATATACAAAGCACTTATCATGCATACATATATGCAAGCATATATATATATATATATATATATATATATATATATATATATATTTGTGTATGTGTATACGTATTATGGGCTTTGCTTCCTTGGCAATTCAGCTGCATCATGAGTTCTGATCCTGGATAAAGCTGGAGGTGAAGCTGGTGCTGTCGCTGGAGCCAGGTGGGGCTATAGCTGATGTTGCATTTGCCGCTCGTTTATTGCATTTCAAGGCACGTACTAAGCACACACACGCACACTCACTGCCACACACAAGAGTGTGAATATACACACATGCATGTCTAGTTTTCAATAACTGCCTCAGTGGCTGCCAGGCTATGGCCTTTGGCTCCTGCTCCGCTCCTCCCACTTCCACTCTAACTTGGCCAGCTTGCACTTGTTTATCATCATTTATTACTGCAGTTACAAAATGTTTTTGCTCTTCTCTCTCTATCTTTCTCTCTCTCTCTCTTTCTCTCTGTTTGCTCGTGTGCAATGCAGTCTCTTCTATTTATTTTATATTTTTGCATATTTCATTATGGATGCCAACGATATAAGTAAACACACATATGTACATATACACACACATATATATAAATATATATATATATATATATATATATATATATTTATATTCATATATACATATATATTTCTGTCTGTGTGTGTGGATTACTTTTATATATTTTTCGCTGACACTTTGCCACATTGCTGTTGGCAAAGCTGCAAATGAAGTAACGTGAGAGTCAACAACAAGAAAGAGCTGAATACTCAAATTTATGCAATAAGAGAAGATGAATATTGGGATTCCCTAGCAGGGCCTACGCCTACATGTGTGCCTCATTCTACAACTAATTCATTAGTCTCACTCAGCTAAAGCATATTATAGAAACGCTCAGTATATATATATATATGCTTATGCAATTTGAATGAATTCGATTGATTGATAAAGTAATTACAATGCATAACAGAATTGAATGGCTAAAAAAATTAATATATTCTTGCCTATTGTATTTTGAAATCATACAGGAATATGGTATGAAAGCAACCGAGTTCTTTCACATAGAAACAGGGTATGCAAGCAATCGAGTTCTTTGAATGCTGTCTTCAGTCAGCAAGCAATAGGCAAGTAGGCGTATTCTGAAGAAGTCCAAGACTGCCTCAAAAGGTGGCAAAGTCGCTTTGGTGACTTGCAGCCCTATGCACTTATGTGTGTGCGCGCGTGTGTGTGTCTGTGTGTAGTTCGCTCTCTCTTTCTCTCACACACACTCTCTAGCTTTGTGTGTGTATATCATAACGTGTTATACTCGTTGTTGCTGCTTCTTCTGGGTGTTAAAGTTCATTTACCTTTTAAATACTGCGTACCCACTGCAGTGAGAAATGTGTAATTGTCTATATTCTGTTTTACGCTCACACACACACACTCTCTGACACACACACACACAGGCTGAGCTCTTAGACAGACGCAAACTTTGTTTGTTTGCATTTGTTTCGGCTTGAGTTTAAATGCTTCACAACGTCGCCGCCTGACAGTCTTCGAGTGTGTGACTGAGTATAAATGTGTGTGTGTGTGTTCTTGTTGTGGGTGCATTGTGTGTGACATTAGTGCAGCAGGTCATTCTGTCTGTCCCCGCAGCGGGTTGAACTTGACTAAGACCAAAGTCAAAGATATTATTAAGCCACAGCGTTGCTGTCATCCTTAATAATATATTGCTATACATATTTCATAGCTGAGTAAAGATGCAGGCGCTTAGAAAGCCCTGCTCATCAATTCTATTTGATATGTTTTGCAGCATCCGCTCAGTGCTGATTAAATCGTACATTGAATTTGATTGTGCAATCAACTGGATTGCTTCGCATTTCGCAATTAGGTAGCCAGGTAAAAAGCGAATCGAATTAAATGCAATTTTCCGCATGCCTGAGATACGCCCCTGTGATATTGAAATGCCAATTGATAGCGCCATCAATATCAATATCGGTTATCGTATTTGCTGTAGTAATTTTAATTGCTTTTGTGCCTGTCTCATAATTAAATGTTACATTTAGCTCACACACATTTCGCTTATGCATAATATATAATCGTTCTTTTAGAGCTTATCTGAAATGTACTTTGAAATGCACTTTGCTAGCCGCAACGTGAAAGCTAAAACTGTAAATGAAAATGAAACTAGTGGCAAATTTCATCACGAATTCCTTTTCAAGCACAAGTACCCATCACACACACGCACTCGCATACACACACACACACACACACACACACACACACACACACACACACACACGCACACACACACATGCCACAAAGACGCATTTTGCAATTTTTATCCGCATTCGCAAATGTTGCAAATAATCAATGCAGTGGTGCAAATCGACGCACAGTGGACGAAACCTAATTTTAAAAAACAGAATGCAATAAATTTGAAGTTATTCCAACAATCAGCAAACACAACCCATTATATTTCTATATCAGCCACAGCCCCAAATAATGCTGCATTGGATTAGTTTCGGTTATGGCGGCTATCTTCTCCTCCCAGCGACGAAGGAAGTGCTGGACCAATGCATCTTTTTCTTCGGCTAGGTAATATCTATAATATGTTTGTAGAATTCTTTAGATTGTGGACCATATTTGATGTTTCAGTATTGGTCAGTCTTATTGCCACTTTTTTGTGGTTGTGACTGATGCCACTGTGCCACAATTCACCTCGGCTTGCAGTCCGTCGTCTGCTGGCTGCGTCGCAGTCACGCCATCCATCGTTACGTTTGCAGCACTTCTTCCGTCTTTCAGCCCCTATATGCACACCCCCCTCCGCTGCATCGTATGGCACTCTGGTTGCGGCTCACGATTTGGTGCACCCAATCGACCCATAAACCCAGTTATTTACTTAGAAGCGCCTTTTAACATTTTTATTCTTTGCGTGTGAGTGTGTGTGTGTATTTGCCATTGCTGCTGTTTTTTTTGCCAGTTCTCCGTATTTTCTTCGCTTGCCTGTTTTAGTGGCACGGCAAGTCAAGCAGTTGGCAGCGGCGCAAGCGTCAGCGTCGCTGTTGACGTTCTTGGCGGCTTTTTGTATTGAATCAGCACCGTCAACAATAATCAACAACACAATGCACCCAGAAACACACAGATAGGAAGAGAGACAGAGAAAGAGAGAGAGAGAAAGAGAAGGAGCGACAGCTGCGACCGCAATAAGCGTTACCCAAGCCATGCCCAAAACAAGGAGGCGCCACCGATGCCCAAAGCCCAACAAGCGGTGTCCCGTTTAGCTCTCCAAGCCGCCACACCTCCGGGCACCCCTTGCAGCGCTCAAGCCCCACTCGGGCTCACTGCAGCGAAACCAATTTCGATTGCAATTCAAACTCCAATACTACGTGAATTCGTTTCAATTTGTTGCAGTCACCGCCCAGCGTAACCGCAATAATGGCTCAGGCCTGGCAGCGTTGTCGAGCAGTGGCTGTTGGGGGACGAATGGAGGATTACTTGGTTGCAGCTAAGAATTGATTCGCAGCTCAGGTGTATGCAAATAAGGTCAACGTGCGCTGCTGCCACAGACGCCAAACGTCTGTCAAGCCCCTCTGCCCCCCACTTCCCCCACTCCTCAGACAGTCAGGCACATTTGACAGAGCGCCAGCAAGTAGGCAGCACTGAGCCAAAGACACACAAACACACACGTATTAATAGTGGTGTAATAGAGTCCTGGTCATGGTCCTGGTCCCAGCTACCAATTGCAACCTGCCGCTGCTTGTGCGGCAATTGCGCATTAATACATTTACGTTAAATACAATTTAAATTTAAATTAGATATAATTATTGTTGGGTTATATTAGGTTATAGTTGGTTATTCTTTCTGTCAATAAGCAATAAGAGAGAGAGAGAGTGACATAGTAGTTGTAGAGAGAGAGAGAGAGCGAGAGAGAGAGAAGAGAGAGAGAGAGAGAGAGAGAGAGAGAAGAGAGAGAGAGAGAGAGAGAGAAGAAAGAGAGAGAGAGAGAGAGAGAGAGAGAGAGGCAAAGATGAACGAACACCCATCGAAATATTCAGTTGAAAACAAACTTAAAACATCGAAGTTTTGAGAGACAAAATTAAATCAGACCAAGTAATTTTTGAATTCCTCCATTTACGCTATTACTCACTTTTCATTGTCGTAAACAATTGAAGAACATATTTTTATCGAACAATAATGGTTTTTGTAATATTTTAAGAACATTAAAGATGCGTTTATTAATATCCCCAAATAATTCTTGTGTTTATTTGTGATGATATCTTTCAATTTGACTTTAGCCTAATTAGGTATTCACTTAAGATCACTGAGCTTGAACTGCCTGGCTGCCCTGCTTTAATTAGTTTCATGCCGACATATAAATTTGTTTGCTTCTGACTATTCTTGAAAACGAACCACTCGTGAGAGGGAATTAATTAGCACGGAATGGGACCGAATGCGCAATCTAGTGCGAAACGTTTAAAACAAAATCAACAACTAATAGTAGCAAGCACACACACTAACACACTTACACACACACATAGACACAGACACGCACAGTAAATAAGAGTTTGCTGGAAATTGCAAACAAGAGCAGCTAATGATGAAGGGGTAAGGGGGCGTTGAGCAGTGCGGGGTGAATGAATATTAAGATTGGGAATACAGCTGGAATGTATTGGCAAAAGGAGGAAGTGGAGAAGGGGGCAGGGGGGGCTCAAGCGTGGCCAATCAATAAACTCGTTCAATTGCTGTTACCAAACGCAATACATCCAATATTTGCCCCACTATCCTTCACCGCCTTCAGAGACACCCCTCCCCTTCTTTTATAGCCCCGTTCGCATTGCTTGCAACGCTTTGTTGCTGGTATTTTGCATGCCACGATTTGCTGCTGTTGCCTGATTTGTTTCGCCAACAACAATTGTTGTTGTTGTTGGTGTGGCTGTTGCTGCTGTTGCTTTTTCGCCCGATTCGCGTTTCGCGATTCGCATTGAAAATGGGGCACCAACGGCAACAACATCTACGGCTAATTGATTTTATGAAAATGAAATGGCGAAAATGCGCTCTATTTAGCAATAACAATGGGCTTTGCGGGGAGACCGAAGCAGGATGCAGGCAGAGATTGTGGAGGGGAATGGGGAGGGGGAAGGGGGATGTAGACAGTTACGTGAGAAGTGAGACGTGAGAAGTCAGAAGCGGTAGGCAATGAATGAGAACAGTTGGCAGCTTGTTAACGTAACGACACAGGGAAGAGGGGGATTATATCTGTGGGTTGCGCTGGGAAGGGGTGGCGTGGGGTTCGGCTAAATGGGGCTTGTATGGAAGCTGAATTCGCTTTGTTTCGATCAATTTAGCGCCAATAATTAATTCAATTGATTTCAATTCATTCTCCGTCAAAACCACCAGCCGCCAACCATCAGCCATCAGCCATGCCACAGGCACGCCCACTCCGTTTGCCTTGTGACATTAAAATTTTGTGGCTCGTCGTCATCGTCATCGTCGTCTGTGCTGATGTCTAGCGCCATTTGGATTTCAAACGCCATTAATTCAGTTTAAAATTTATGGCCTACAAATTGCCGACGCTGCTCATTTCGAGCACCAGCGAACTCTGCGTTTTCCGATTAATTTGTAACCATTTTTCATGGCACTCAGAAACTTATATTTATTACGTGCATTATGCACACATATTCACGTATGTATATGTGTACTCTGTGTGTGTGTGTGTGTTTGTGTGTATATGAGGTCTGCGGAACTTTAGCAACAGCTGCTACTTTAAATACATATACAAAATAATTATAATAATGTAATAAGAGACGGAAAAAGCATGAGAGATAGGGAGAGAGATTGAGGAACGGCATGAGAGTGAGAGAGTGGCAGAGATCAACGTATATGGCCTCTGAAATTATTCCGTTCATAAGTTTAGTTAGTAGAAGTTTTACAAGACGATACTAAATTAGATTTTAAGTACTCAATTTCTTTATTAGTCAATTAACCATTTTCGAAGCCATTTTCAAGCGTAAAACATATTTCATTAATACAAATATTTTTAAAATGCATCAGAAATAACTCTGATTGTAAAAAACCATGTATACAATATATAATATAATTCAAATCACTTCTATTGTTGCAGTGAAAACTTAACTTTATTTAAGTTATTTCCTTGGGGAGAGTATATAATTAATATATTTAAAATGTTCATCTAGCTTTTTTTTTTCAATTTTCTATCAATTTTTTTCTTTAAGTAATATGGCCAATAAATTTTGCAAATTAATCTTCTATAGCCATTTATTGTGTCCACTAATCCAAAATCAGACCAATAAGTGCCATTAAATGTAATATTTTTCTGTCGTGTAATTTATTTGCTTGTGGAACGTGTGAGTTGGCTGTTTCTGAAGACTTCATATAAGTAGGCCTCAATTCTATTCCATATCTTTCGTTTCCTATTTAACCACACTTCACTTAACGCTCCGGCTGGGAAAGCGAGAGAGGACTAGAGCCGACGCTAGGGGGCGCCACTTTTAAACAATTTCACACTGTAAAATCATAAATTACGCCATTTAAGTGGGTCAAATGGAGGAATTTGTGCGGAAGGCGCTTCAACAACGGCCTAAAAGGGTGAGCAAGACGGCATAAGGCACAAGGCACGAGGCAAAAGGATGGTTCTAAGGATGGGCAAAAGGATGGAGAACGAGCGAGAATGGGGCCCTCTGACTACACTATATTCTACTATACTATATGTATATGTGTATGTGTATGGTGTGAGTAGGCGGTTGTTGTTGTTGTTGTTGTTGTTGTGGTTGTTGTCGATGCGGCTGCTTTCCATGTTACTGGGTCACTGCAGGCACACAAATTGCGGTGAACGTCGACGCCGCATGATGACTACCAACCCAACGGATGGTGAGGGGATGAGTTGGGTGATCGGGTGGTCGTATGGGTTGCGATTGGGGTTGGGGGAACAACTTGGCCTGGACTCGGTCTACATAGCGGAAATATGTACAGTCTCAATATAAATGAGCAATGTGAACTCGACTCGTTGTAAAGTCAAATAAGCCGCAATAAAATAAGCCAAACAGAACGACAACGAAAACAAAAAACAAAAACGAAAACAAAACGAAACGTTGTCGTCATCAATTGTTGCAGTTGTTGCAGTCACATTTGCAGCAAACAAAGCTCGCAGCAATTACTGCCAAACAAGGGGAAAAGAGGGGAAAGGAGTGGAGAGGCAAGGTTGGGTGGTTCGTTGATGAGGTACATTGCTATTCCATCAAAATCGACGACCTTGTCAGCAGGTTTTTTTTTAATGCTTTACTTTTTTCTTCGTTTTTCTTATTATTTTTTTTTGTCACGTTGACCATTTTGTAAAGTGCAACAACATGCTGCAGTTGGCTGGCAGCAGCAGCAACAACAACAACAACGACTTCAATATTCATTATAACTAATCAAAAATACACTTAACGATATATTTACCATTGTTGTTGGTATTGCTCTTGATGTTCTGGCTGCAATTTTTAGCCTGGTGGCGTGGGGATGGGGTTGGGGCTTCATTTGCTTCACGTGGCAACTCCACTATCGCATGCCACGTGTGTCATGTGTCACAGAAAATCGAGGCAGAGGTTGCATTCTCATTCATACATGTGTGCATTATACATATACATATATATATATATTAGTACATGTTGGTGTTGTCTAACGCCCTTGGAACAAATATCGCATGATTACTAAAGTCAGCTAAAGTTGACACCTGGTAAAGCAATATTGTAGAGATGGTCGCGTGACGTGATCTATCTATTATCTACCTATTACATCAGATCTCGATCTTACCAACAGTTTCAGATTAAATATAATTAGCATTTGTTTATAATACTTGAGCACATTGTTGACTTCTCGGCATCTGATAGCCAAGCAGTCATGCAATATATAAATATATATAATATTTACCAATGTCAAAATATATTCATATATATGTATATCAGATATACGTTAGTGTTCTCTAGTTACATTGGCATTTCATTTTAGATTTGGACTTGAATTCTAATTTGGATTTGGGCTGTTCACTTCGCACTGACATTTGGCAAGTTATTTGCTCTCATATTTGCCATTCAAATTTTTGTCTATTGCTTATTGTTCTGTTGTGTCACAACAACGACAATCATTCACTTCTAGTGTCATTTTTGAATATTCCACACACACACACACACACATACACACGCACGCATACTCGTACTCGATGAACGAGTTCCATTCAATCCTTGGCTTGACTTGACTTTCTCTTTCTCGTTCTTTCTCTTCCTGTCTGCGCTCGCGAATGCCTCATCATCTATGCCACAGCCACAGCCAGTCAGTCAGTCAGTCAGTCACGGTCCCCCTTTTAACTGCCTCCCCTTTTGGTGCTCGCCCTGCCCCTGTTCCTGCCCCAGCCGAGCACATTACAAGCCATCGCTCACTACGTTCCTTCCGCTCTGCTTTGAGCTGGCATTCACTTTTACTATTGTTATTATTATCGCAGTTGTAGTCCTCATTGTTATTGTTGTTGCTGTTGTTGTTGTAGCTGTGGTTGTTGTTGTTGTCGTTGTTGTTGTGGGTGCTGCTGTTTATATTCGACGTTAAGCAAGGATCTAGGTCGCTTTTTGAATATATTGTTTGTATCTAAGATTAGTGCGCCAGATATCAGTTTTATATAGCCATACACAATACAATATCATTTGCATATCAGTGAGTCAGTGAGTCAATGAGTCAGTCAACCAGTGAGTCAGCCAGAGACAGCGATACCATCGCAAGTTCCTTCCCAGTTTGTTGGCTGTTTGTAGTTTGGCCAAAAACACGCTGCACACTGAAATTTGGCATACATTTTTTGAAATTTGCCATTTTTGCTCCATATATTCATTGTCCTCATTTTGCCAGCAGTCGCTGTTACATTGGCAGCGAGCAGTTCATACAGCCGCAACAGCAGTTAACTGAATTCTATTTACATGAATACAATCGTTAAACAATTTATTACCCACCGTTGAACAACGAGTTTTCGATTTGAATCTTGAAGCAACAAATCAATACAGAGTCCATAAAGAATATTGTATACTTATATATATATATATATATATATATATCTCCTGATATATCTTATATCTATATATCTCCTGATATATATATATATATATATATCAGGAGATGAGAGTCTTAGAGATTACCTCATTAGCAGAAAAGTATTTGTGATTCTAAGCCAAACATTCTGATTATAGAATATAAATGATTTAAATTGAAATATATCCCAAGATGAGAGAATTAAGGATTACCTATTAAACATTCAGATAATTTAGCTGTGTTGTCTGAAATACAATTACTTTTCTTTCTATTAGAGCTTAATAAACAACCAATAACAACAACAACAAGAACAACATTACAGGAGTGGAAACTTGAGCGCACATTAACTGAATTTAAGTGGCTCACTTGAGCTGGCTCATATAAACAATTGTCAGTGCATTATCATTAAGTAAGTAGCGAGTATCACTGGGTCAACAACAACTGACTCGAACAACAATAACGAGATAAAAAAAAACCATATATGAGTGAGCGTGTGTGATATATACCAAAATATGTGTAGACAATTGTATTTTGGGCTGGGCAAACTGCTTCTCACTCCAATTACAATTGCCTGCAATTCCCATTGTTGAGCAGCAACAAAGAGCAACAAACATAACAAGAACAAGTATAAAATCAAATTACAAACTAATATTACTCACAGTGCGTTTACTTTTCCGTATCGTTAGTTTTCACTGTCAATTGGCAAACGCAAAAGCGAAATGAGAATGGAACATCAAATTCTATGCCAAAGATGCTAAGCGGAAGTGGGGAGAGCACCGAGCAGCGGAGGGGGTATTTTTGGGGGGACCATTGGAATACCGAGTTGTCGGTAAACTGCAGTCATGGCAAAGTAGTGGTAGCGTGAATATAACAAGACAAAAGCCAGAGGCAACGGCAAAGGCAAAAAAAGCTGAAAGCTGAAAGCTAGCCAAAAGCAACAAATACAAAAGAAAAACCAATGCGAAATACAACATAACAGAAAATTGTGTAGCCGTCATCGATTTAAGCCAAACGATTGAATTATGGTAAAGGGAAGCGTAGGCTGGATATGGAATAGTGATTGAGCAGCTTTTTGTACACACACAGATACAAGCACACCCACCCACACACACACACAGAGTGCTTGACAATATATTCATATATGTTAATGCGGCCAAAACAGCATTTGCACTAACTTATAATTTAATTAACCAGATTGTTCCATAAGTTCAGCACACAAAACTGATTTAATTCCTGAGCTCTTTGCTTTTCTTTGTTTTTATTTTAAAATCATTAAATAATGTAAAACTTAATTTACAACCCTTATGTGGTGGTATATGCTGATTTAAAGCTATATATTGATATGTGGATATCAGATAATATGAGTAACAATGTAAAATTGGCAGTTTAAATTACAACTGACCAATATTCAGCTCGGAGTCCTAAAGGGAACCTTTAACCAAAGGAGTCTCTATAGTATTCTGGAGGTAAATCATTGGACAGCTTGTTGGTATACGAGACCATGTTCTTCATGTATTTTTCAATTAGTATTGAGTAGATGTGCTTTGGATATTGTCCTATAGTTGACCCATAAGTTAAGATTATCATAGTTTGATTTAATATAAGCCTACCAACTCTGTACAGGTAATTTATATATCTTGAAGAACTCTTTAAATTGTTGCTAGGACCTAAAAGCCCTAAATTAACTTAATATAGGTAAGCTTCAGCAATAATTTAAAACTAATAGGCTGTGAATGGGATTAAGATTGTACTGAACAACAGTTTTCTAGGCAACCCAAAGTGCTTTCAAATTCGGTTCGTTATCGGTTCAGCACTGTGAATGTGTGTGTGTGTGTGTGTGTGTGTGTGTCTACATACGTATATGTATATGTGCTTGGCAGCACATGCTGTTATATATTTGGGCTATATAATGAAATTGGTTGCAGGAGGCATCAAAAATCATGTATACGCCATCGTGGCTTATCTGTTCTTATTGACAGTCTGTTTTTGTTGTTGTTGTCAGGCCATAATCGCTAGCGCCATAAAAAACGCATTGTTTATGCGACGTAATTGGATACCACCACGTGGCAAGCACCGCCAACCAACGAAAGTAGCTCCACCACCACCAACCAACAATGTCGACCTCGCGTCGCTTGGTCATCATCGGCCCTTGCTGGCCCACTTCCAATGCCATTAAAAGCGTCCATTGAGCGATGGCATACAATGGACCCAAGAAACTGAATCACCCCCTACTCCGTCAAAATTTCCGAACCGATCACAACTTTCCACCCCATCCCCTGCCCTACTGCTCTCTGCACTCCCACCAGCCAACTGGCTGACTCGAAGCATTTGTTGTGCGCTAATCCGTCGCGTATTTCATGCTGCTGACTTGGCGAGCGTCCCAAACAATTTCAGCACACACAAACACAACAGTCCCGAGGGCTACTGACCCAGCTTACTATGACTTCCAAAAAGTTTTTTGGGAACAGTGACGACAACGCAAACTTGGCTCATATAACATGCTTCTGCTCGCACATCAGCTTATGTAAATAGCTTATCAAAACATGAGTAAAGCACACAAAAAATTATATATCTCTCTGTGTGTAAATATGTGTGTGTCTATGTGTAGGTATGTGCATATGTCCTGTATGTGTGTGTTTCGAAACTTGACAAACAAGTTTGAAAATTTGCAAAATGCTGAAGCGCTTTGCGCTTTAGTTTATGGATGCAACATCATTTTTTGCCAAATATTTTCAGTCAGCAAACTTTTCTGGCCACACACACACGTGCAAACTCGGTAGAAAATTTTAAATTAAAAATGTGAAAAGTTTCGGTTCGTGTATTTTTGCTCAAAAACTGCGCATAATTTTGCGCAAATCTTTGACAAATATTTTCACATGCTAATTTCACGTAAGCCGCTTCCTAAAACCACAGAGCCCAAAATACCACAGGTACACAAAGCTTGAGCCAACCACTTCCTAAGCCCACTTGGCCGCCCTTACACTGCTACTCGTGACCGCACCCGCTCCCCCTTCCTCTACTTAGGCCTTAGCCTCGTTCTGTGGAGCTTTTAGAAAATGAACCAAAGGATTTACTGTTGCTTAATCAAATTCCGCTGCATGAAACAAAGCAAGAAAATTGTCAACGTGCCTCAAAAGCTTGCCAAGCCACCTGCTTCGATCATTGTGCATTTTATTGAGCGTGGCCGGTGGGCGCTAAACGTAAACTATGCTCGAATTAAGGCAGAGCATTTCAGCGCTGAGCGATTCAAAGATGTAAACTGAATTCCAAACAAACGTGAGGGAAAACTGGGCCAAAAGCATTTCTAAGGCTTGCCACCACCCCTAATCTCTGCATCTGTCCTGCCACTTTGCGATTTTGCGCTTAACAGCCTGGCACGTAGTTAAGTAAAAATAAAACGGAGAAGTTTTCGTTTTCCATTTTTCTTGCACTGGGAAGTCATTATTTCTACACTTAACCCCGCCGTCTTTTGCCCGGTTGCCGTCCGGTGTCTGGTAAGTGCAACATCAACCCGAAACTCTTTCAATTCCATGCCTCGACTCACTCCACATTGCCCCACTGCCACACACGCTGCATTACATAGCCCACGTGGTACAGCAGCACATGGGCACAATTCAAATGCGCTCCGCTCTGAAAGTTGATTTTCCATGAATTTCGGGCATGTCTTTCATAAGCTTTTGCCTTGCCCTAAGAAAACTCAAGTACAAGGAATGAGTTTCAGGGGGAAGAGGGGAAGGGGGGGGGGGGGGGAGCGTGCTGGTGCAATGAGTCTAACAAATAGAGAGCTTTTTCTTTTACAGACTGCGCTGTGCGTCAACAATTTTTGGATAATCTGCATATAAACCGTCGCGTCCCATGCTTGGCATACTCTATTCTTATCTTTCACAGGGGATGCGGGGGTTAGCCTGATGTTTGAGCAAATTGAAAAGAATAACGCGAAATTAACATTGCAGGCATGTGTGGAAAGCTGAAGCTGGAGCTGGAGTTGATGCTGGCAACTGCTTCAAATTGTTGGATTTGCTTTAAAATGCAAGTTAATTACATTATAGTATTTTTTTGTTGGGTATTTTGCCTGTTTAACTTGAAGTCAAGTTTATCGCGATTATGAAAAGTTTTTCGCTTGAGATGCGCAGGAAAGCCCATTAAAAAATATGCAACTGCAACTATTTAAGTTATTTTTACAGCTATTTGAGCGCTCTTACAAAATGTTTTAGATGTAAGCCATATTTGCTTGAAAACATGTTGGCGTTAAAAAAAGGGTAGGAGAGGTGAGAGCAGGGAGGAGGGGTTAGCCTGGTTAGCATTGTGAGGGAGCCGTTGGGAACCTTTATGGTGAAGGAGCCGTTGGGAACCTTTATGAGATTATTTGAAATGCTGTGTGTATTTTCATTTAATGCCCTGCAAATAAATTTCACTGGATCGCATAAAAGCCATTGGGTTGCACAAGTCCCCCAACTCACATATAAAAAAAAAAAATGTATATATATATATATATATATTAAATTATATACAAATATATGTAGATAGTATCTTACATGTCGAACCGATACATACATATACCATAAATGTAGAAGTATATGTGAGCCTGCAAGCGAAATCAAATTAAATGAATTATTTAATGAAAGAACATGTGAGATTACGATATTATGTGAGTTACGCGCAAGAATGTTTTATGAATGTTTATGGTCGCGTAAAATCTATTACGTCACGCCATACAATATGAACGACTCTCGGACTCGGCGGCACTCGGACTGGGACTTCGACTTGGCCACAGACCAGACCAGAGTGTCCAGAGTTCAAAGTCCAGAGTCCAGAGCCCATCGCCACAGCGGTCGTAAGGCCTGGACCCAGGACTGCAATTCGTAAATGATTTAAAGCTCCAGCATATGAATTCAATAGCCATGCGCAGTGGATTATATTCGCTTTTTTATCAAGCTTGCAACCACTATATACTCAGAGCACACTATTATTATTCAATAAGGGTTGTATTTGAGTTCATAAGACCAATTTTCTTTGAGTGTACAGAAATACCAAGAGGTAACAGAGTCTGAAAGCGTATCTGAAAGTCGATGAAAAGCTTTAACTTTAATTCAGTTAGCTGAACCAATTCATATGGAGAGCTTGTGTGTTTGTGTGTGTGTGTGTATGTGCCAGTGTGTATGAGTATGTGTGTAATGTGTGTGTATTTATATAGATGAAGTAAGCAATCGCATCACATAAGGCTGACTTTCATGAGCCGCCTGCCATGCATATAAATGATAAAAATACATGCTAATGTGGACTCTCTGTTTTCGTCTCCCACATCCATATCCACATCGACATCCACCTCGATATCCATATCTCATCATCAACATCTGCTCCGCTCTTTTGTGGCTTAGCTTGTGTCTGATTGTGTGTGTTTTATGAGCTCGCTGCGAGCTAAAGCAAAGCTAATGGCATGCTTAAGTTTCAATTATTGGTTATAGAGTTGGCCTCAAATCAAGTGATGCCTTTGCCCGTAGCTAATTAAAGCGCACTGATTTGCGAATCGAAAGCAAAAAAGAATTGCACAGAATACTTTGAAGGGCAATTTTAAGTAGCTGCCATTTTGCAGCTTTAAGTTTGACCTGTTCTACAATTTAAAAATGCATAAAGTATGCAATCATTGAATATAACAAGTTCTAATTCTTTATTTCGCAACTTTATTTTTAATAATTAACTTTGCTTTTAATAATTATAAAATAATTTTCAATTTGCAAGTTTGTGTAAATGATTCTCATACTGCAACTTAAAGCACAATTTGGCGCTGGATAAAAATCGTAGCATACTTATGAGCGATGCTAATGAAGATGGATTGTGACTTTTGTTTGATGTTCGCTGGTACTTCAAAATGGCTTTCGTGCTGAAGAGTTGAGTTTGCCTTTTGTCTGTTTGCTCACCTGAGCTCAACGTTAGCCAGCAACCACTCGATGGCACAATTATGCGAAACTATGGCTTGTTAGTGGAGCAATGTCACTGTCGTGCTGCTGCCGTCAATAATCACTTGATATGTACAAATTGGATTATGACGGCATCTCATGTCGCCATCACACAACGCCCATCACACATCACCCATCACTCTTCCATCTATATGCAGTCAAGGTTGCCCTTGTGGAGGGCTAATTAAAAAGTCTGCGCCAGGCGGCAGGCAAAAAGCTCGTTGTCGATAACTTTGATCAGCAGATATGGAGGGGTACATATATAAAGGGTATATCCACTTACGTTGTGCATATTTCCAGTAGTCAGCAGTTTTTTCTTTTCTCTGCTGGCCTTAAGGTAGAATGGATGGTGTAGCTGAAGAGCCTGTCGATGCCTTAGGGGTGCATCAATCAAACGAAATCAAGGCAAAAATAGAAAGAAAGAATGAAAAACTGTCCAAGGTGAACAGTGAACAGTGAACGAGATGTATGCATATGTATATATTTTGCTATTGCTGCTGCTGTTAGGGTTAACTCTAACGGATTCTGTTGCTGTTGTTGCTGAGAGAGGTAGCGTCAGCAGAAAAAATCTTTTGATATCGCTGCATAAATGCAAAGCAAGTATTCAAGCATTATGTTTGATGCGGGTGCGTGTTTATCTATAGACCGAGCTTAGCCTTTCGCTTGCTAATCAGCCCGAGATCCTTGAAGCTTGGTGGAGCTTACCCCTTAGGCCATCTTGTCATCTTGCCGTCGCGCCATTGTGTTATTGTTTATTTAGCCGTGGGCTCACTCACAGCTGCCACTTTGACTAATTAGAGAGCCAGCTGAAAATGATCAATTTGCATTTCACTGGCGCCAATTATCAGCCCGCAGCAGCACAGGCAACAGCAGCAAAAACACCAACAAGAACAGCGACAAGAATGGCCAAAACACGTGCTCTTCATTTGACCTAAACAAACCGAACGAAACTCGAAATTCAGTCCGGAGAAGACAAAAGCCCAAGCGAAAGGGTCGCAAAAATGCGAACCCAAACAAATCGTAAACTGCCCTCCCTTTTAAAAGACAATCTCCCTCCTCGAAGGGTTTTGCCAGCGCTTAGTCAGGTGGGCTTCCGCCGTTTTTCCTCTCTTTCTCTCTATCTCTTTTTCTGTGTCGCTCCCTCTACGAAAAGACTTGAAGAAATTGAATTTTCAATTTATAGCCACAAATTATGTGCGAGAGCCTTTTGCGAGCGCCCGTTAACTGCGTATGTAAGCGAAAAATTTTATCACTTGACAAAAAACATAAATTTCTCGTTACACAGCAAGCTCAAACACTTCTATCGGCCCACCCCTACCCACCTAATCCAACCCAACCCCACACATACAACCCCAATCAAGCTGACTTTTAGCTCTCGCTCTAACGCTAGGTACATGTCCCTATCTCTCAGTCTATGCTGAGCATATGGAAAGCACTGAGTTTTATGGCCGGTTGGGCACTACTTCATATTCAACTCCCGTAAGGCTAATAAAGCATAATTTAATGAAGCATGTAGCAGTCACTCGGGCAAGGACTTCCGCTTTGTGTAAACAATAGTTTATAATTCACACACACAATCATACACGTTCTCACGCAAACGTGGCCAAGGGCAATAAATGAAGGCTGGCGAAACGGGTTAATACGCAATCCTGAAATCAGCCGAGTCATGTGGACGAAGGTAGATTGGATGGCCAGAAGCACAAGGCTAATTGCTTCTCCGCCCTTTGCTCTAAGGTGTCACCGTGCGTCTCTCAGTCTCTCTTTCTCTCTCTCTCTCTCTCTATGTGTTTGTCTGTACGTGCCAGCTGCTCGAATAAAAGGACCTTGACGGGGTAAAAAGGGAAATGGTTGAATTGTGAACAGTCCTAAACAGTCAAAGCGCGATTCTTATTGCAAGCTATGAAATATGATATGAATTTAAATGTAAGCATTTCATTTGTTTATATGTTTGCCATATGCCATATTGACCATATTTTAAGCACTTGTCCACTTCACTTTGGGTACACCTGGTCTAAGCCACGATAACACACCGAGATGTTCCATCTGCCTGTGGTCTTTAAAAGGCCAGCCCTATAGAAAGAAAAAGGCACAAAGAAAAATAGATATATATATAAATATATATATATATATATCTACATATGTATATATAATAAAACAGGCCACAAAAGAGTGGCGTCACATTATGGTTTCATTCCCCTTCTTGGCATAAACCCTCTCCCCCTCTTTCGCTGTGTCTCTATCTCTCTCTCTCTTTCTCTCTCTTCCTTTCTCTCTCTTGCTTGTCTTGTCGTTTCGTCTCTGGGCCAACTGGCCTTAACATTAAAAAAAAAAAATTTTATCGCCAACACCGGCCACATTTTTATGAGCGGCTAACCCTTTTGCCAGGTTGCTCGGCTGGCCGGCTGGACGGGGTCGAGGACCCAGCTGAAACTGAGGCGAAAACCGAGAACAGAAAACGGCAAAATATGCTTTTTGAAACTGCCACTCCATTCCCATACCAATTTATAACCACCTCCATACACACACACACAGGTTTATTGCACTTTTCTTTGACTTCGGTGTGGAGCGGTGCCGTCCAATAAAATGTCACGTGGTGCGGCTAAGTTCAGACTCATTTTAGTCTGCTCCGCTCGGGTGTGGACTTTTGCCGTAGTCCGGCTCGCCACCATTAACTTTCCGGGCTCATTGTGTTGATTTTGCATGACTTTCAGTTGGTTTTGCTTCTTTTTTATGCCTAATACCCTCTATAAGAATAAGTTTTAGGAAAATGGTAGAGTCAAGCTTTGCACACAGCCACAAGTAGCCATATTTGTCACCACAAAGGTCAATACTATAAATTTACCATATGTTATCTTCTTATATCTTTCAATATGAGATGTGAGTGTTTATCTGTACGGGGTATACATTTAGTCGCCAACTGTCAACTGAAGCATCCATAATTTTAATTTCTTTTTTATTGCTTTTTTATTTATTTATTTCATTTCGCTTTTTAATGTAACTTGTCGCTTCGTGTTTGAGTTTATACTGAAACGCTGGAACGGTGACATGGCTCACAGATTGATAACCTGCAAAGTTAAAAAAACTGGGTGAAATTCAAGTTGCTCACCTTTATGTCAACAAATTCTTATTAAGTTGATGCATTATCTTTAATTCGTTTAGGTCCCTCTGCTTAGCAGCTGCAACCATAAAGTTGGAAAGGTTTTTTATTTAGCTGGATTTTTCCATGGATCAGATGCTGCTCGAGCTTTTGGTATCTGGATTTCTGGTTTCGGCGATCGCTCAAATTGTATCGAGGGTTTTCGTATTTTAAATGGCTTGAATGCTTAAAGTCAAAGAGATGCATCTGCTTTAAGTTGATTTCAATACAAATTGATTTGATTTGATTGACAAAATAATTGGAAGTTACAATTTATATATAATTTAATTCTCAACTGGTCTTAGGAACAGTTTTCTCTCACCACTTAGTTTTTAATCATTTACATAAAATTATTCAGATCTTCTTAAATATCATTTGACATTTGCTTCGTACATTTGGAAGCTCGCAACTCTGACGTTAAAATGTCGCCTTAAACGGGTATTTGAGATTGATATTGGGTTTGCGATTGGGATTTGGAAGAGGGGATGCGACCATTTGCGGCATTTGGGATAGCTACAGCATTTTATGTATAAGCTGAAAGTCGAGACAATGATGCTCCACCAGGAATGCAGACATGTTGGGGCTGCGACCAACTCATATTGCTTTGGTCAGGCAAAGGGGACAGATGGATGGGGAAAGGTGTGGAGGGGCGAGGTGGGAGCAGATGGGTGACAACAACAAAAATCTAACGACAGCTTAATCCTTTTAAAACTGAGAGCACATAAAAGCAGCAACAGCAACAGTAGACATAGAGCACAACAACAGCAAGCCGCAAAAGACAAGAAAGAAAAAAACGAAGAAGGGGAAAAAATGAAATCGACAACTGAGAGAACAATAAGGTGCTTGCGGACGAGACCGGGGATAAGTGCGAGGATGAGGCCGGGATCAGGACAAGCACTGAGGCAAGAGTTGAAGCGCCAGCGTGACACAATAAAGACAGACCACAGGAACAACCGCACAACAGCAACAATCTGAAAACAACAACAATCGCATTGCACAGAGGCAAAGTGTAATAACTATAAAAATAAACCGCTGCCAAAACGCAGAACAGTACACCATGACAAGCGGATGGAAACGATAGGAGAGGATGGAAGTGTAGGGTGTAGCGGAGGGGAATGGGAAAAGGGGGGAAATGTATAGGGAGGCTGACTGAGACATTGTGCCAAGACAGAGCATCAGAAACCATTTTGTTATTACAAATCTTGAAATACTCTCAAACATATAAAGCAGACAGCCAAGTTTCTATGCCCTATACAAAAAATGGCTAAGAGTCCATGAGACCAACTGCGAAAGTATGTGAAAGTTGTGGTGGTTCAATAGATCGAACTATATTTCATATTTCGTCAAGGATTACGTGTTAAGAATCTCTTCTCAATACAATTTGATTCGAATTAAAATAATTAAAGTTTTCCTCAATGCTCGTTTTGTTATTTCAAGCAAATTATGTTAAAAATTCTCTTGTATTCAAACATGTCGATATTTAGTTGATTGAGGGGTATATGTTAGTTGCGACTCGTTTTAGTTTACTTTGTTAACAGCTCTTGCAATTTGTTGCAAATTTTGTAAGCAAAAATTTGAAGTGAATGTCAAAGTTTATTCAGCAGCTGGATGCAAATCAAAGGAAGCCTAAAACAACTTGAGTTGGCACCGGAGTTAAATGGTTCATTGGCCCTTTGGGAGACAATCAACTAATATTGGTATGATTTAAATTGCATAATTTTGCTTTGAGCTCAAATTAAATAGGAGACTGCTCTTACACACACACACACACACACACACTCCTGTTGAAACTGACAAACTTTCCATGGCACACACACACATAGGCTTCGCAACACGTCAAGTGACAGAAACCGACTAAGTGACCGACTAGCTAACGTGGCTAACTCCTGTCTTTTCGGTCATAAAACGTAGACGACAAATTTGTAGCTCTATGGATGTACATAATCGGTTTCATTTAGGCAAACGAAACGTTTTATGGCTCTAAGCTGTTTTGCCAAATTTCACCTAAATTGATTATTATTCAGCTGGCAATATGAAACAGCAGGACGCAGTAGGACAATGCCACAACCAGCACAGCAGAGTATATATATATATATATATATATATATATATATATACTACTATATATTCTACTATATATTCTACTATATATATATATATATATATATATATATGTGTGTGTGTGTGTGTGTGTGTGTGGGGGCGTGTTTGTTTGCGATGGAAAAGTTTGTTAGTTTCAACACGTACACAAATCCCATGGCAAGCCTTTTAATGACAGCCAAAAACTAACAAACCGCATTATCATGAGAGCATGGTGCAAGAAGTGTGTTGGGAGAGGGGGCAAAGAATGCGAGGAGCTGGAAGAGCGGATCAACCTTTAACTAAAGCTGCCACGCAGTTGTTGAGACTTACCAGGCAAAAAAGCAACAGCAACAACAAGCGTCAAAGCACATATAACACACATCCTTTCGCACACACACACACATAGGCAGAGACAAATCTAATAATAAATCCAAGACACTTAACGCCTTAGCCGCCAAGCATGACCCAGAAACCAGCCCGTGGCTAGACAAGAGAGGAAAAATTGTGGCAAGAAGCTGGTTGCCGCTGCCCATTTCCTTGGGGGCATGCAAATCGCCGAAAAACTCAACGAAGCGTCTGGACGCAGATTTGACTTGAAGGATGATTGCCAATGATGAGAGAGAGAGAGAGAGAGCAGAGGAGAGTAAGAGATGGAGAGGGGAAGAGGGTAGAGTTGGTGGGGCAAACAAGAATTCGCAGCGTGGGCTTCACTAATGCGCCACAAATCCATAGCACCCATTTGGGAACTTTTTCCGCTTTTCCGCCCGGTTAACAATCCCGATGAAGCGCAATGCAATTTGCTCAGCTCAATGATAACAGCCAAATGCGAAAAGGACTAATCCATGAGTGGATATGTAGGTATGTATGGTATGTTCATATGTATATGGAATACTACCATACTAATTGCAGACCATCTGAAAGTTATAGCCTAACTCGACTATATAACATTTTCGCACATTGCCTCTTCAGTATGGCTTACATCAGATTTAAAGAACTAAATATCGGGATTTACTTCAGTAAAGTTACTTCTATTACTAAGAACAACAGCAAAACTATATGGTAAGAGTATTGCCAGAACGGTTTGTTGGAGCATCTGTGCTGCTCTCATGTCTTCATTCTCTCTGTTCCATGGGCAGTTGGTAATTTAATTGAGCTTGCGGTCAAGCGTTGGAAATCATGGTAAAATTACTTGATTCTGATTTGATTTGCGTAGACAAGAATCTAAGCAAAGTCCAAACAACGAAATGCGGGCTGTGCTCTGGGGTAGCCTTTTGTTTTACTTGACACTCAAGTGGATTAGGCCGGCAAACACTTTGGCCAAACTTCTGTGGTGCGACTGTGCGGTGGTATCAATTTGGATCTTTTTTGCAATGGGTGGCCACTGAAATGGATAAATGATTGAACGCATCGTCGCACACTGCGATAGAGAGAGAGAGAGAGAGAGGCAGACAGACAGAAAGAGAGAGAGAGAGAAAGAGAGAGAGAGAGAGGCAGACAGACAGAAAGAGAGAGAGAGAGAAAGAGAGAGAGACGGAAAGGGATACAAAGTTGAGGCTCTCAACAATGATTACCCAAAACTAATTTGAATTTTATTGATTCAATTCAGCGTGGCTGTGTCTTAACAGGCCGTTCGCTAGCTACTTCAAGCATTTCCTATTTTTTGAACATCCTTCCTCTGCAGCCCTCCTCTACCTCTCCCTCTACCTCTCACCATCAACCTTCGTCGACTGTTATCTACATCTGTCCTTGATGATGTGTTGATGATTTGCTTGAGCCTAATCTGCTTCGGCGCCAGCCCCATCCCCATCCCCACCGTCGAACTTCGAAAAGGATCTCTGTTCGAAAAGGATTGACAATGCTTTTGATTTTTGTGGCAGCAGTGTCCGGGCTTAGCTCCTAATACTGCAAATTGTATTTTAATATATTAAACGCATATGCCCATTGAAATCGCATTATCAACGTTTCCTCGATTCGCCTCGGCTATCCTTCTGCATTTTTAACATATTGACAATTCGAATTCCCGGGAGCTTGGATTCTATATCAGCACTCACTTCCCAAACTCCCAACTGCCGCACTGGCAATGACAGGCTTATCCTCAAAGTTGCTGAGTGAATGTTAAGGCAGATTCAGTGGAGGCAAATAACAAATTAACCAGCTGCTAATATGCCATATCATTATGTACTTAACAGATACCGATATGCACATATATTGTGTGTACAATTCGTACTCAGCCACATATATACATATGCATATATAAATAACATCTGTCCATCTCAGGCATCATCAATCACGAATGTGTATTTACCTTGTAAATATCAGTACAGTTTCATCACAAACGAAATATAAAAAAATCACACACACACAAAATTATTTCATAAAAAATCTATTCTTATTTATGTAAAATTTGCATCGGCATCGAATGAATTTTACTCCTCGAATATAAACCTCTAAAAATATATTTACATTCTGGAAATAAATATTAGTCAATACATGCCAAGGAAAAACAAAATAAAATTAAAAATATTATCCGATTCCTCAAGCTTCCGAAACTTTTTCAGTTTTCAAATTAATGGATTGAGGTTCTATATAGATATGCATATGTATTTGACACACATTAAAGTTAATATTACCAAAATTACATAATATTAAGTTGATGACATTATTTAAATATTAGTTATTAATCATTTATTAAGTGAAATTCATGTCATCAAGAAACAAGCTTAAGTTACAGCTAACAGTTTTGAAATGAATGGACTACCCTTAAGTGCACATGTGTGTGTGTGTGAGTAGGTTGCAGCGATAAGGATTAGGCAAATAGAGCATGTGTACTGTAAACAACCACCCAAACAATTATTACGAAAAATGAAATTTGATTATTTCAATATTTACAAGCAGCAGCTCTCTATCTCTCATTCCTGCCTTCTCTTCTCTCTCTCTCTCTCTGTCTCAAATTGCACATCCATCTCTCTACTGTTTGCTGTGAGTGTTGTAACGAAACGTGCTTCAACACTCACAAAACTTGCTCACTATAATTGTATGCGTTTGTGCGTGTGTGTGTGTGTGTGTGGCTGTGTGTGAACTTCAGTGTTTGTTTAGCTAATAAATTTTCGAGCTAAAGTAATCAAATAATTGCCGAATGTACGAAAAACACAAGAGCATAAGAATATGGCTTGTTTTATTGCCATTTTATTTCGCAAAATTTACGAGCAACCAAAAGTTTCCGTTGCCTTTTTTATATTGCTCCATGAAACCAACAACAACAGCAACAAAAACATGAACGGCAATGGCAATAGCAATAACAATAATAACAACAGCAAGAGCAATAACTTGATTTTGGAACATAATAAAGTCGTACTGGCCAAAAGAAGTAGAAGTAGTAGTAGTTGTTGTTGTTGCTATTCTTGTGGTTATTGTACAAGAGCAGCAAACCCATAATCATGTAGCTGGATATTGTTGACAATGTTCTCTGATGATGCCGTTTGACTTGACAAATCGCGACCGCCGAGTGGCAAAGTGAAATGAAGTCGAATGGACGAACAATTAGTTGTGAACGCATTCAAGTTATTCACTTTTTCTTTCCTTTTTTTTGTGCTTGTCGGGGAGAATGAACTTTGCAAGTGACCATTCTGACTCGATTAATCCCATATAATATCTTGAAACACAGGAAGAGAAGTCACAGTTCAAAAGCATTGCATTTCGCAATTAGAGACTCACTCACAATTAGATTTAAATAAGTTTGATATGCTCAATATCCTTCTACATATAATTTTAATTGGGTATCTCTCTCTCTCTCGCTTATGAAAAAAGTCATCGAATCTTATTGGAACTTGAAGAGCAGATCTTACTTAATTGATAGCTTTGAAAATCTGGGACAATCGAGTGATTAGCCAATATGTGACCAATGCTTAAAGTCAAAAGCTTTGCCAACAATCGATAAATTTCGCTCAAATTTAAAATGCCTATGCACATATAAATATATATTTTGTTACAGTTACAGCGAAAGCAAAAATGGTTGCCTGATTTTTCAACAGTGGGTGAGGGGTTGCTGAAAAGGGAGTGGAAAGCTTGACATAAATAAACGTCTATTTAAGCGTAACGCTGTTGAAATTGTGTCATGAACTCCGGAAAAGAAGACGCGTCAACACAATCGCAATACTTGTACATATATATGGACAAGCACTCACACACACACACACACATACATTGATACATACGTGCATGTACAAAGAGACAACAAAGAAAGCGAGTTAGGATGGTCGGCTTCTGGCTGGGTCGCTGAGTCAAAGAAGCGTGTCGTATCTACAATCAGTTCCAGTCTCCCAAGCGCCGGCATCTAAAATTGTTTTCAGCAAAAATTACAAATTCCACAACTAACGTAACACACAAGCCAAGCAAAACACCCACCCACCAGTGACCACCCAGCACCACCCATTCCATTCCGTGCTTGGGCTGTCCAGTGACGTTTAGCGAAATACTGAATACCGCTGCTCCGCTGTCCTTTGTGTCCTAGTCTCATCTTGCTCCGTCCAGTGGGACGTTTACCAAAATATATACAATATTCTGTTACTGTCCACGTTGGCCATCTATATCCCCACTATCAGTCTTCCCTCAACCCCTGCCCCTCCCCCCACCAAGCCCTTCAGCTATGTGCTGTTATTGTGGGCGTGTACCACAAATGTTTTGAGCCACTCAAATGCAGCTCAGAGGCAAGTGGTTCGCCCATGATATCGTATGTGTGTATGTGTTTGTGTGGGTGTGATTACGTAGCACATAGCCAGCGGCTGGCATAACCACAATGCACGAAATTTAATGCCAACAGCAAAAATAATGAAAGTATTTGCTTTGCTAAGCACAAAAATATGTCAAAGTAAATTTCACTTCATTTTTTTCGCTTCTTTCCTTGGCATCTGCTTCTTCTACTCATATCCTTTCACTCTACATGTCTGTGTGTGTGTGTGTGGCATGGCGTTTAGGTTGAGTAGCTTTGACTTCCAGATGCGTTGCATGCTGGCACGCAGCACGTAACATGTGGCATGTAGCATGTAGCATATTTGCCTTAGCACATAGTTCAAAAGTGTATGCTCAACTAACGACTAAAATATGCCTAAAGATCTTAAATAAAACATATAAACTCAACTAAATTGCATTCCAAGCAAACATTTAAAATGTATAATTAATTCTATGCGACAACTGCAATTAGTAACAGCAAATTGCACCAATTTGAGGCACTCACCCACAGACCTACACAGTGCTCTCATATTTGCATATGTATTGGAAAGGTGTATTTAGCAACTATTTAATAAATTCTCAATATGCTTCAATTTGCTTGCAAACCTGGGGATAACTTTAAAGTGCCACAGCAAAGATATATCACGTGTTGAGCCCAACTCAAACTTCAACTCCAACTCCAACTGAAACCTGGGCATTATGATATACCACGATTATTGCTTGCGAGCATGTTTTTTTAAATCTGTTAGTCTTTCTGTGTGTGTTTTCATTTTGGTTTTTTTTTACTGTTTTTGTATTTTGTCGCTCCCAACCTTGTTGCTGTCCGATGAGTAAAAATTGGAATCCATCAATCAAGCGTACGTAAACGCACACAAAAGTGACAATCTGAGAGTATATGGTAGGTAGAGTTGCTGCTGGGGTTGGGGCAGGAGGAAGCGGATGAAAGCGGATGGAAGGAGTGTAAGCTGAACCCGAAACGGAAACTGACGCAGAAAATCAACTAAAACCGCACAATCAAATTAAATATGCACAATATGATTTGCAATATATGTATGTTGAGAGTTGCTGAAAATATTTATCGATCAAACCGATAGCGATTAATCACCGCATATACAAATATATATTCTTTGCTAATCTGTTATCTGTATTCCTCTTGTCTTTTGCAGTGCAACGGAAATATTTGGGAATTGCTGAGAAATCGATAACTATATCGATAGTCGAGAAACGACACCAAAGTGAACGCGTGTGCATATTTTTTTTTTGTTTTTTGTATGGTTTCGGTGACTGGAACACGTACCCAACTGCAGAGAACAGTTAAACACACACGCACACACGCGCTGCCGTGTGTAGGTGTGCGTGAGTGAGCTGGACGCAGCACGGCTAAAAATGGATTGGACTCGGTGGCAAGACGTTAAAGCCAGAGACAGAGCTGGCAACAGCAACCTTTGCGATTGCGAAAATCAGCACAGCCAGTGGCTACCCATTTGATTCGTCCAGCTTCATAGTAGGATCAAATTAATCAATCAGTAAATCAGTCAATCAATCGGTCAGTCAACCCGTCAACAAGTCAACCAGTCAGTCAACTAGTCAGTCAGTCAATATCTGTATCTGTATCAGTATCAGTATCAGTATCTCAATATCAGTATCAAGTCAGTGCTCACGTCACCCACTCAATCAGTTAGTCAGTCAGTTGATCAATTGATCACTTCGCTTTTTGGCATTCATAAAAACTAACTGTAAATAATATCAGCAATCATAGCTTACCGATCCGAAAATAATAACAACTTACATACACACATAATCTATATGTAGTGCAGTGTTAATCGATCGAATATCTGAAAATTTAATAAATCAAGAGCAACAACATTAATTGCAACTGGATCGAGGAGTCTGCAAAGAGGATTGCGGCGCATGCTGCAGGTTTGTTGGCCTAGTGGAAGCGCCAACAATTGCAGCTGCAACAGCAACTGCAACAACATTGCAACAACAACTACGAACAACAGAGAACCAACAGCAACAGCAAGAATAAGTCTCGAACAAGAACCGCCTCACAACAGCCAATGCCCTCTTTGCCATCATAATTAATCAACAACGTCATCATCGTTTGTTTAGACTTGACACAAGTGAGTTTAGAACAACAATCAAACTAGCATGCTCATATAATATGATACTATTTATAATACTAGATAACTCTAACTCTAACAATATATCTATCTATATATCTCTCAATACCAATATTAATATATTGAATATGTAAATATTATCTTTGAGATGAGTTTCAAGTCTTGAATTCTTGTCTAAAAACAAAAACACACATATCAATCGTTTCATGCTAGAGCATAGCACTTGTTAAAGCTATCGATAGTGCCACCAATCGATAATCGAATATTAAAATAGATTACATAAGCATAGTTACACTCCGATGAATATGTTAATATTACAATCCTCAGGCACTTCATGATTTTGTTAAAGTGAAATTGAAGAAATTAACTAAATTTGGACTCACGCTTTGGTAATCCAATCACAGCACAGTGAATCGAAATTGAAGTCTTTTCGATAAAATTGTATTCCATATACCATAGAAAAACAATTTGTTTATTAATGAAACTTATTCTGTAAACTGATTAACGACTCGTACAAACAAATAAATTAACTCATTTAACGTAATTAATTATTTCTTTATTAATTTATGTTATTATTATATTAATTTATAATATATTAATTATTTAATTAATAAACATGTTCCTTTTTGAATTTTAAAACATCAATAGCTCTTTTAAAATATCACCCACTTCAATTTAAATATACTCTGCTAGTATATTTATAATAAATTCGCATCTATTGATGAATAGTAATTAAAACGAAATGTCTGTAAGTAACGACACACACACACATTTATATACATATATATATATACATATATATATATATATATATACATGCAAATTATTGGAGGGTAGTCGATATGTAGAGCACTGAGCAGACTGTCTGCTTAGTGTTTAGAGTTAATTGACAATTGGTGGTGGATTGAGCCACGTTGTCGCCTTGGGAGCGTCTCGTCGCTATTCACAATGCACTCAAAAGACTCATAGTGCAACATTCATGGCAGTGCAGTTGTTACAGATCGACGACAGTCACGGCACCACCCGCCATCAACTCTGTCTCGCATGTAGAGTGCATTTTATACATTTGTAAGTAGCGTTAGCAAACCCTTTTTTCTCTATACTTTGAACTACTACCGAACACGGGCCCTCCCCACCCAACCCCTCACCAGCACCTCACTCTTCTGAGTCCACTGTGTTTGAACCGCAATCTGACAAAGCGAATCTCATGCAAATCACATGCAAAACAGGACGAAGGGACGAGAGGACAACAAAGGAACGGACGTCATTGCTCCGATGCCAGGCGACAAGCAATTTGTACAAACATTTGCGCAAACAAATCGCAAGCGGTCACGAATCACGAGTGTCACGAGTTGAACGTGAAGGTGGACCCGGGACTGGTCGGTCGCGTGACCCTCAAGCTTTACACACTCAGCAACATAATTGCTCATAAAACGTCGCAGTGCCGATAACAAAACCAAAAACGTTTATAACAATTATACCACACTGAGCAGCCATTTGGGAGCAGTAGCAGCACCAGCAGCAAGGAGGAAGCGGGAATCGGGGGTTAGCCCAAAGCTGGGCGGCTTTAACTCGATTGCTCGACCGAATTACAGCAAGGGGCGTGAGTGTGAAAAAAAAATCAAAAAACACATTTATATATATATATACATATATATATATATACGTATATATATATATGGAAGAGGTGTGAGGTGGGCATTAGCTCCCACTGCCACTCCCACATGGTGGGAGTGACGCCTACTGGCTAAATGTATAAGCCAGATACGTTAACGCGCCGCGGCAGTTTGAGATCCCTGCGCAGCGCACCGCTGCTCAGCACGGTATTGGAGAGCACGCTCTCTCTGACGCGCATCCATCCGATTGCATCGCTGGAGCTGCCCGGACTCGACTATGCAGTGCAGTCGCAGTCACACATTGGTGCTTTCCATCATCGCGAATTAGGCACATCCCTGCGCAGCGGAATCGCTGCCATCACAGCGGCAAGTGGTGCTGCCGGTGGCCTCTCCCAATCTCAGAGTGCGCTCCTCGGACGTTACGGTCCGAACGCCTCAATACGCAACACCGAACGAAAGATTGTCCAGCCAAAACGGTACGTCTATTTTTAATATCCTACATTCCTTCCGACCACCTGGCCGACCGCCCGACCGCCTGCTCCTCAGTCACTCACTCACTCTCACCAACCCAAGGAGAACTGCTGCTCTGTCTTCAAATAGTTCTAAGCCCCTTTCATCGGAATTCTTTGGGAGTTGCTAAGTGTTTAGTCAATCTTTTATTGGTTGTTATAATCTATAAATAATGAGCATTCCGAATCCCTGAATAAAAATGTAATCGAGACCAACTGCAATATGACAAATATATGTTAATTACGTAATTAATAGTAATCAGCTTCGATTCAATTAAATTCAAACTGATTGGCATAATGCTGGATAAATTGACGGTGTTGCGAGAAATGTATGTCAAATGAATTACTGTATCAAAATTTATTTGTTATTACGCTTAATCAAATTTCATCGGAATCAAACTATTATTCATTTGTGAGTTAGCTTTTAGTTTAATTAAAATATTGGCTTTGTACATGTTATTTGTCTGCTATTTGCAAATAGCTTTAGACTGACTTGCAGACTGAATGTTTACTGCCAATCGCGAACGGGATTCCAGCGCTTGAGATTGCCATCCCAAGGTAGATCTTCGATGCCAGCCTGTGCTGCAATAGCCGCCTTGACACGATTCGCGAACTCAATGGAGGATTCAGTGGGTCGTCGTTTAATCGGCGGCATGTACCACACATCGCACAGGATCGTCCACGACGAGATCACCATGATGATGTAGCGCAGCACGGAGCATCTGGTGCTATCCCAGAAGGCGTCTCCAAACCGTCGATCGTAATGCAGAGCGATCGGATAGATGACGTTGCTGATGGCAAAGCTGCCCTTCCTAAACTGCATCACAGCCGTATTGTTGATGCACGTGCCCTCCGGGAACAATAGAATGGGTGGCTTGCCACGCTCCGTTGCATGCAGGCGCAACATCGATGTCAATGACTCTCGATCCCGGAGCGCCCCACGCTCGAACCACAGATGAGACGATGTCCTGGCCAGGGCGCGCTGTATGATGCCCAAAATGCCATTGTGTCGCTGTCCGGTGAGGGAATAGTGGACATCGCACATGAGTACCAGAACATCCAGTGGGCTAGTATGATTGCACACACAGATGCCCATGCGAGGACGCAGCTGCTCGTTGTGAACGCGTCGCAGGATGGGAATGAAACAGGTGGCCAGACGGAAGCATGGACGCAGTACCAGATGCACTAGCCGCCGCTTGAAGCTCAACTCGGGCAACTGGCCCAAAACGGCCGTTAGCAGCGTGACCAGCAGCAGGCAGCAGCAACAGCCGACTGTTCGCACCGGCACCAGTAGACCATAGCGCAACAAAATCGAAAGTGTCCACATGAGGAATAGACGCCAATTCAGCTTACCCCTCCTCATGCGCAGATTGCGTGTCAGCAGATTCCATTCACCTGCGGGCGGCTCGGCAGCAGCAAAACGCGTTGTCACCTCATCCTCGAGGACGAGACGCAGTCCATCGGCAATGAGATCGCAGCACTGTTCCATCCTTGCATTCAGTGCATCCCTGCTAGGCTTTGCTCTCCGCCCCGGTTGCGGTTGCTCGGGCTTCTGCTTCGGTTTGGTGCATCGCCTCTGCTGGCGTTCTTGCACCATCTGCAATTGTCTCGAGCTGTATGCGAAGAGGCGCTCCAGCAGCTTCTGGTACCAATACCTCATGAATTCCAAGGAGCCGCAGAACAATGATATGCCCAATAAAATCAACAGTATCAGTTGAAGCCACATTTGGGTAAATATCGGAGGAGTCCAGAAGTCAATGGGTGATGGGGCTACCGAAATATCGGATAATTCATTTAAGAATCGTACAAATCTGGAATTCGATTCACAGACGTTTAATTCAATTTAAACAAAATGTTAAAGTCAAATGGAATTATCAAGTGATTTTGATTGATGCATTTATGTATCGACGTATCGATAATTGTAGTATTTCACAACACTGAGCAGACATTTTGTGTAAAGCTCGCTAATATTAATGGCAAGCGAGAGCCGGAGCAAACAAATTCTCAATTAAATTCCTTATTCAATTTATTGCCTCCTCTTCGGCATTGCGCCTTTTGTTTCTGTCTGTGGCTTTTTGTTTTAGGTTTTATTTTTTGCTATTGTTGTTGTTATATTTTCCTAAGCTACGCCGACTTTGATTTATTTAACAAGCAAAAGGCGCCAAAATATAAAAAGCCACAAGAGAAAACTTTGCCGTCGTCGTCTGTCATCTGTCCGCAGTCGGTTTGGGTTGAGTTTTTGTGGCTGTTTAGCTTTGGCTGTTCTTATCCCTTATCCCTTATTTTTGGCTTTTGCATATGGCAATAATTCAATTATGCACAACAAGGCCGCAAAAATAATTGGGCGCCGCTCGTCGCCACAGGCGTTGGTGTCGAGGTCCTGGTCTTGGTCCTGGTCCTGCTGCTGATCCTGAAACCAAAATCACTTAAAAAAAAAAACTTCAAAAACTTCTGGCTTTGTTAATTCGTTAATTAAGTGGGCCTGGTTGATTCTCGATGACAGCTTGTAAACAGGAATTCAACTTTAAGGATTACGCAATGAGCAAGGCCACAATAACAACAACAACAACGGCAACAAGAACAACCCCATAATCACTGCCTCCCATTGATGACATTGGCTGGCAGCAGCAATCTTTGCTTATCAAAGGCAAACAACGACATCAACGACGGCTACGACGACAACTCATTTAGTCCTACCCAGCCCCTCCCTTCACCATCTCTATGCCTACTCTCCCCCTTTTTACACCAAAGACCGCACACCCCTCTCCATCTTTGCCCCAAGCCAGACCCTTAATTAGCATAGAATGTGTTTTAAAAAGCCACTTGGGCTAAACATTCAAAACACCTACACGACGATGATGCCCCACACCCACCCACACCCAGCCACACACCCAGCCTCCCCCAGCCGCCTTGGCGACTATTCCATTCAAAGACCCAAAACTGCTACGACTGCTACGACCTTAGATGCTTGCGGCTAAATCTTTGCGCGGAGACGGCGTGGCACAGTTAGGCAACGCGAGGCAAGGCCGGTTACTGATGCAGGGTATCTGGCCTTTTATAAACGCTTGGCGACATCCTTCTTCTCGCACACGCCTGACGATATGAGAACAGGATTAACCAGTCAAAAGCTCTTGTCCAAGATTAACAGTACAAGGAACAATAGACCAACAAACTATTGACCAACACTTGTCTCCCATATTCCTGTTGCGATATCTTTTTGCAGCTGCTATATAAGCCATCAGTCCATGATTATTTCTGGTGTATCAACTTAGTTTTTAATAATAGGAGCTTCTGCAAGTTTTTTAGTTTTACAACACTGCAAGATGCGACACTAGTTGTGCGGAAATTAATCAGCCAAATTCTTCCAAGCTCTTCTCTCGCCTTAACTGCCAAAATGTCGGCTGTGTTTTTTTTTTTTAGCGCCGGTAGAGAGCATCTCCGATTTGGTTTCGCACCATTTTCACATATTTTTTTTCACATATTTTTTGTTTTTCTCCTTTTTTTTGCTAGCTGGTAGCGCACAGCGCAGTCGACGTCGTGTTGGCAGCACGTGATGTTCAAGTGTTGGGATAAGCATTTCCGCTCTTCAGACGTAACGCTAAAAACGCTAAATATATATATATATATATTTATATATATATACATACGAACAGACAGCAACGATACGGGGTAGAGCGACTAGAGACGTGTGGTTGGAGTGGGTGGGTTGGGTGGTGTTGTGTTAGGTTGGGTTCGTAGGCAGATGAGGAAGCATTGAAATTGTGACGTCGCTGCCACGCCTCTAACAACGCTCAGCCGTTCGCCCAACTGCCATTCAAAAGTAATTTAGCGTTTAAAAAACATTTTTCTGCCTGACTTTTAAAAAGTTTTTCTTTTTGCATAATGTGCCCGCCTCGCATTTTGTTTGTGTGTATGTGAGCATGTATGCGTGTATGCGTGTGTATGTGGATTTAGTTGTAGGTTCATGGGTGTGTGGGTATGTGGCTGTGTGTGGGTGTGTCTACACTCACCTGTTTAATGTGGCCACATTTCGTCGTCGTCTGTCTGATTCAGTTGATTGTATTATAGCACCTACTAAACAAACTGAATGGCAAAAGCCTGTAAAATTTTTCTGTATATTGACTTTGACGTTATACTGACTGCCAACGCATAATGAAGGAAGTGTGTGAGAATGTGTGTGTATGGGTGTGTTAAGCAATTGCTTATGAAAATCTCGTTCAGTAATGTGTAAACACTTCAGGCTGATGTGCATAGCCATAGGAAAAGTCAGAGTCTTGCGGAAGGATTATTTCGTTGAAGACATCAGGTAGACAAACGTAATAAGTACAATGAGCTTTAGCCCATTTTCAGGACACTCTAGTGACGGGTTCACGCTTTGGGTAATTATCTTAAAAGACCTCAAAGTTGGCCGCTTAACGTTCATAACTTTTACAAAGCTCCAAAACACACATAAAAAAAAGAAAAATGAAAAGAATATGAAAAAAAACAAGCAAACAAAAAATAAAATGGGCATTTCAATCTGTTTCTCCCCACTTTTAACTGAACTAATTACCAAAAAAAAAAAAAAAAAAAAAACATATTTATATTTAGAGCCTGGCTAGTTAAATGCTTCTTTTTTTGTATTTTTATTGTTCTCTTTTTAGGGCACAATTCGTAATTGGTTTAGGCCATTTTGGTTGGGGTGTGGGACTCAATGTAAATATTTGCTTCTACTGGCTTACAAGAATATGAAATGTAATTCGTTTAGCGTGTTTATTTAATTGTGGCTGGGCCGACAATCAAAAGAGCGACGACCCATCAATAATCCCAGTATTTTTGGCGTTTTTTAATTTACTACCCAGCCACCAGCCCCGTCCCCGCACTAATTATGTTGGGCTCGAAATCGTTATATTGGTGTCATCTAGTCATTATTTAATATAAGCCCACTTTGATAAATTATTTCCGTTGGACGACGCGACGTGACGAAAGTTGTCAGCATATCTTTCGCAGTGTTTGGTTCGGTATACTTTGATTTGTGGCCAAGTTGTGTTGGCCCAAAGGGGAGTGGCAATCCCAGAGTGGGGAATCGGGAGTGAGAAGTGCTGAGTGCAGACGAATGGAGACAAGTGGAGACGCGTCTCGACTATCGTCGCGCGTTTATTTGCGCAATTAATCAATTTAGCTGGCTCTGTTTGTGGAATAAGTGATAAAGATTTATCACTCATCCACTTAGCTAGCTCTTGCGCCAGCACAACCATTAGCATCCACCATCAGAGCGCCCTTTCGCCCAGTCTGCACTCGTCTAAAATTGTGGTTTGCTTGAGCTTTAAGTGCGCATTAAAGTTCACGGCAACACTCGACATTCATTGAACCCAGAGCTTTGACTTTTGCATCTCAACGCACACGAAAGGCATTTGAAATGGAGTTTCAGTGCAGGTTCGAGTTGGAAACGACCTGGGGCTCAGTATTTACATTTGACTGAATTAAGAGAAACCGCGCAATAAATTAAATCTGCAATCGTGTTTCACTTGAATAACTTACATATTTAATAGATTGCCTCGTAGTCGGAAATTGATTTTTATTTTTATTGCTTCGATTTGCTTTTTATGCATTTTTGATTAAAAATAAAGTAACAAATTATTCGAATTTAAAATAGCTGGAAGGAATCCTTGCCACACTGCTTCGAAGCTTACGTCTTGTGAAACCATTTCTATACGAACATCATTTGCAAAATTATATATATTTTTTTGTTGGTTATTTATCTTAATCGTAACTAATCAATTTAAAAAAATCATTCAAATCCTTACTACAGTTCATTGAAGTTTATGCTTAATGTACAACGAATTGTTTTCCAAAACTATTTTCAAAATTCTATGCGAACAACATTTATTTATCCAATCAAATACAGTTTCAGGCGTATTGTAACTTAAACTTAATTGAATGACAATTTTTACTAAATAATTTAGTATTAAAATGATTATTTAATAATTAGTATCTTTGAATTAATTTGAAAAGAAGAGATTTGAGAGATATTTCTATTGATTCGTCTTACTATTGCGATTACTTGAATATGATTATTATATTATTAAAATTATTATTATTACCAATACATATAGATAGCATATATTTGTTATATGTTGTCAGTTGCAAGGTTTCAACAAAACTGCTTTAAACGCTTAACTTTTATATCTGGCGTTAACTTTAAGGGCCTCACTCACTCTGCCTCCTCGCATTTTCGTCTTTTAACGTGTTCTGATTTTTGTATATTACGCAACGGCCTGGCTTATAGCCTGCTGTGGGTGGTGTCGATGGGTGATGTGGGTGGCTTGTGGTGGCACAGTCGGGTCGATTGTATGCACAGTGTGTGCACTGTGTGTGGGTGTGTGTGTGTGTGTTTCAGCTCTGGCGGTCAATGCACTCAGAGCATAGGCAAAACTGCATAGCAGCGAGTGAAATCAAAAGGAAAAGACTGCAAAGCCGGCGCGACAACCAATCCGCTACCCTCGGCAAGCCCCTCCACTTCATTCACCCACGGGTCCGCAGATACGGATGTTAAGCTAGGGCCCGGCCGATGTCGATGTTTTCGTTTTAAGGCGCGACATTTTGGCATTTTGGCTTGTCAACGCCGATGCCAACTTTTTGGGCGGCACTTATTAAAAATGGTGGCCCGCGGTACGTTGCACATTTTCTTAGGTGCAAAAAGTTGCACTTGGCTGATGGCCAAAAAATCCATTCAGGCTGGTGAGTGGTGATGATGGTGTGGGTGGGGGTGGTGCGTGGGCGGTTTGACTGATTGAGTGGTGGTTGCTCATGCTCCACCTCCAGCAACGTTGCTGTTAAGTGAAGTGTAGGCGCATGAAACGAAACACGCGAAACTTGTCGGTGCAATGTAATAAATTTTGCAGAATGTCCGAGCCCACAATAACGAATGGCTTACCCACTGCACATGGATAGCCACCACCAGTACATGGGTCACTGTGTATGTGTGTGCATGTGTGTTGGGATATGTTTGTGTGTACCCACATACACTCAAACAATTTCATTTGGAGAATATTTGGTTAGTCAGGTTACTTTTTTTACTGCTGCCTTAAAGACGCTTACAACTTTTGATGCATGCTTAAAATACCTGCCTTTAAATCCAATAAGAATATAAATATATACAATTTAAGTAACTTATTTTCAATAATATCACTATTTATTGACTATTATCATTATATCAGCGCAGTTTTGACTTTTTGCACTTTTGCAAGTGTCAACCAGCAAACATAAATTTACACACGCACACACACAGACAATGTTTGACAAGCTTTGAGTCCTTTCTGTTGCCCATTTTTGCCGCGGCTTTCATTTTTTTGTTTTCCAGAGCAAAAATTTTAAATATTTCGAAACTGTGGCTAACTTACTTTTCACTTTATTTTGTAATAGTATTAGATGGGTGATGGGCAAGAATGGAAGGGGTAAAATCGGCTGCCAAACAATTTGTTAATTGTATTTCATATGCATGGACACACTTCACAGATTTTATTAGATTTCAGTTGGGATTTCAACTGTGATGCTCTCTCTTTCTGTGTGTGTACTTGTGTGTGTGTGATCCTAGCCTGCAGCTTGCTGCGCTTCTTTTAGTATTTGCCTAACAAATTGAAAGGCAAATGAAATGAGCTTAAATATGCGTACAATGTAAATAGAATCGAGCAACTTTGCCGTGGGGCAGCAGCTGGCAAAAGTGTTTTGCATAGTTCATAAAATGGAATCCGCTCTCTGCGTCTTTTCCTCTCATTCTCTCTATCATTCTGTATTCTCGTCTTAACTTTTATTGAGATATTGGCCCGTTCATGGTAGCAGCTAGTGTTTCCATTCCGCTTATCGCTAAATGCCAATCAGCAACGCAAATTTGACACAAGCCACACAAATCGACAAAAGAAATATGCAAGACCGTCCGAATTGGAGATATCCTGATTGCAAGCGTTACTTATCTATCAGATATTGTAATCCTCTGGTGTATTCAAACCAAAACTTAAATTCAAATCAAATAGGAATTGATATTGATCGGTTAAGTTTTGTTCAAATTATGCCAATGGAGAATTTTTTTGGGGTGCAAAATTTGGAGCAAAAATCGTGTTGGCAAAATGAAACGCAGTATTATTTCAGAGGTAAAGCCCTCACATTGCCTGTGAAATTCGTTTCAGATTGGAAATGCATGACAATTCTTGAAAAATGTTTGCAAAATTTGCGCAACTGCAAATATTTTGCTTGCTGCCTTAATTAACTGTAAAGCTGGCTTTAAGCTACAACTGACTCCCAATGCTTTTTCTATGCAAATTTGGCTCTTCTGCAACTCCTTTTCTCAAACATACATTTTCATCTACGTGTGCAAATAATTTGCAAAACAAACGCGTGTAGCTGCGCTTAAAGTGCTCTAAGGGGGGGTTGAGAGAGAGAGAGGGAGAGAGAGAGAGAGAGAGAGAGAGAGAGAGAGTAAAAAAGAAAGTAAGCACGAGGCAAAAAAAACAAAAAAAAAACAAACAAAAGTACATAGAAGTTGAGAAGTGTATGTAAAAAAGAAAGGAAATATGACTGCAAATATTTTCTTATGCTTGTATGACATGTAAGCATGTGAATACACACACACACACACACACACACACACACGCACACACACACATGCACACACGCACATACACGCAGCCTCACATACATTTGTATACATATAAATATATATACATATATCTTCGTGGCGCAATGCGCTGCAGTTGTCGACGCAACTCTGAAGACAAATACGTACGGTCGAGGGTCGCACTGAAAGTTATTGTGTATATCACATTAAGCTCAAAACTTAATAAAAAAATTAAGTAAAAGTATCATCAGTATTATTTCAATTAAAAATGCATACTCAAGAGCAATTGAATGATTACACCTGAAATAGAATATAGACTAAGGAATTTGATTTGAATGATAAGTATTTGAATAAATATGTCTTCAGGATGTGGATTCAGATCATGATATTCTATGAATAGCAATGTGAAATGAACATGTTGAATTGAAAGATGGTCAGAGAGTCGCGTCATGATATTTCATTTGTTATATAAGTGGAACAAAAACCTACTAATATATTTCTTGACTAGCATTATTATTGTCCTAAGAACCTTGTTATCGAATTTTTAAAAAATTATCTTCCTGATCTTATATTTGACTGTGCCTCTTCGGTGAATGTCGTATGTCCATATTAGCTTGAGTATGCTCTTGTATAAGAGTTGCTTGTTTCTCATTTTCAGCTTTGATTGTCTACCCAGAGCCAGAGCATTGTTTCGAACGTCATCTGTAATTAAAGTAAGGGCACAAGTAAACAAATATAAATAAATATATATGCATATATGAATTCCAAGTGATTATACAACCCTCTTGCGGCCAACAGACAACAGAGTGCTTCAATTTGCTAGATCGCTGCGAACTTTTCAAATATTAATAACAAAAGAATTTAAACTTTCAATGAAGACAACGCGCACTGCCTCAATTTGCATGTCTTTGCATGTCTATGCATGTCTTTGCCTGTGTTGCTCTTGTAATTATCTCTCCCTGCCCCTTACTCAGTGTACGTTTGGTATCTGCAGGCGTGTATCTACATACTTACATATGTATGTGTCTAAACACACACATCCGTGTAAATATATATATTTACATATATATATATACTGGGTCTGTGCAGGAAAGTGGCTGCTGCTAGTGACTCCTGAGTCACTGCCAACTGACTACTGAAATGACAATCAGCAGCGACTTGCCAGCTAACGACTGTCAGACACACATACTCACACACATCCATTTGCACATGTGTACTTGCAGTTAGTCCTTAGCATAAACCAAAGTCTGCAAGCCTTGCACTTCATTTCCATAGTTGAAATAGCAGCTGCCGGCTAAAATCCCAAAGAAGAACACAGACTGGCTTTAAATCTGCAAAACGGAGTTTTTGGCCATATATAATCACATTAAATTGGCCAAGATATATTTTGGATATAATTCGTTTTTTTTTTTGGGATAATCGATTGAAACAATATGTTAAAGTCGAATGCGAAATGTGCCTTGTACCATCTTCAACAGTAATAATGAAATTAAGTATACGCCAGGGATACATTTCATGAATGTTGTATTTTTGATTGCTCTCATTTATGCAAACTTTATTTTCTTCAAAACAATCTGCATAAATTGTGACAAAGTTGTGGCCAGAGTTGTCAAATTAATTGAACGCCGAACCCATTGCTAATGAAATAAACATTCATGTGTGATTTGAGTTCCCAAACTTGCTGGCTTTCCATCATTTCAATATGATGGGTGCGTAACTCGAGTCACTTGGGGCGTATGCGTTATATGTCCAGCAATAAATCATGAAGCAAACACATGCAAATAGTCACGAACGTTTCTCCATACACACTAGCAGTTGGTGTCAATTAAAGTGTTAACCAACGATTACAGAATTTACCACATATTTTGTATACGCAAGATGGGCCAAAGAATATCCAGCTACGTCTCAAGTCTCACCGGATATTTGAAAATAGATTATACAAGTACTTTGGTTGATGTTTGCCTGATGGCTTTTGGGTGGAATTAAATACCAAATAGTGATATTGTGTGCAAAACTCTTGTTAATCAATATATGCTCTTCACAAATTCAATTAGCATATGCCTGGCCACACCCCAACACCAACCCCAACACTAACTTTAACACCAACCGAAACCATTAACCCAATAAATTACACATTTCTGTGCATAATGTGCTGTTTGATTCAGCTTTTTTGTTGCATACTTCATAAGTATTTAAGTCGTTGAGTAGCAATAGGAACACCCATACCATTTAGCGGAAAGGATCTCCACCTGAGCCTGTTGTCCAGCCAGGTGCAAGTCTCGACTCAGCTCAGCTCCGGTTAGGTCTGCCGCCAACCGGCCGGCCGACTGGCCGGCCGGGCAAAGTGTAATTAAATATCCATTTAGTGTACATTACGTTTCCTTTTGCCAACAAACGTTGCCCAGAGACTTGCAGCTGAGTTGGGTAGACGCATTACGAAACGTCCTTCACTCTGCGCTGCTCTGCTCTGCTGTGGTGTGTTGTTGCCGAGCAAACAGGCTGGAAACCCCTTAAGACCGAGTAAAGTACCGAATGCAGCCAGAAGTTCCCAAGTTGGGCCAGTGTGGGCAAAGGAGCTCGAAACGCGAGAAGTTTAAAGAGCTGAGCTGCTTCTGTCTAAATTAATTTAAAAGTTCGTTCACTTGAAAAACCATCAGTGATACTTAACGCTAGCTACTTCATTCTCTTACCTACATTCAGCCAAAATCGATATCCGAAGCATTTTCTAAAATAATATTTAGACATACTATTTATTTTCAAGAAATAAATATTTCCACAGCATGCGAATGAAAATTCTTCTGTAAAAAGAAACAAAATATGAGCATACAATAAATTCAGGCGCATATATGTGTTGCATATATTATTTCAAGTGTACTTACATAAGAATTTGTACTATGCTCATCTGGTTGGCTCCTACACGACTCATCGTCCATTTGCGGGCGCTTGAGAGCTGCCCGCGGAAAACTGGAGCATTGCACGTCGCTTCACAAGACCCGTCCCCTACTGCAATAACGAAGGGACAACGGGAGCAGTGAACGAGGGGCTGAGGAAACGGCTATGCTCCCCGGCGCGCACTCGTTTATTAAAGATTATGCTTATAATGACGACGACAATGACGACAAGCAGCTGAATGCGCTCTCGTATACACATTGTACTTCAGCGAGACCAGAACAACCCAAGCAGCCCAAGCAACCCAAGCAACCCATCATCCCATTCCATTCGTGATGTTGATGATGCTATTTTCCGAAAATCTTCTTCTTCGTCATCCTTTAAGTGTGCGTGTGTGCCTGTGTGTGCCTGAGTGTCCCTGTGTGTGACTGTGTGTGCGTGTTGCTGGCTCTTTCTTTCTAGCTATCTTTTACATGCCATGCTTTATTTTATTTTATTTCATGGCTCTTTGTGCCGTTCGTTTCATATTTTACTTTTTTCTCTTTCCCTTTTTTTTTTTGCTTCATTCCCTCTTTTGAGCCATTAAAGTTTGTTTTTGCTTTTGTTTATCATCACTAGACCTGAACCATATTTGCCTTCGTTTTCGTGCTAAGGTGCGGGGCAATAGTAGCAGCAGGGCTGGCAGTTGTGTGGTAGATGGACAAGTGAAAAGGGCAAGAGAGAAGGCAGAAGGGGCAACACGCGAACATGTGATGTGATTTGTGTAGCAATTTTCCTACTCTTCTTATGGCACTCGAAACGACACGTTGTGGTGCTTGCGCCATTTTGGTGGCTTGCAGATTTTCCCATTCCCCATTACGTACGGCCTGCAAAGAGCAATCAAAGTGTGCACACAACTTCATTAAATTGATGTTCCCTTCAAACTTGAGTTGGCGAATATGTTTCATTCAGATCTCGATATATAACATTTCTATGCTGAGATCTTTTCAATAATCTATATTAATCCAATCTTATCCTTTTTATAGAAATATCTTTTGTATATATATTATTATAATATTGGCGTTAAGCTTGTAATGCATTCTATATTCTTGATCATTATTATTTAAAATGGATATCAAGAAAACATGGGTACCACCGCCTCTGATACAATATAAAATGAATGGGGAATATTCAGTTCACTCGTATAACAGAGAGCATATCAATTAAATTTGTTGAGCGTAATCATTTTTTATATAACTGCGTTAACCGTTTTTTCTTCTTATACTGTATTTTTTAAACTCAGAATTAATTTTAAACTTTAAGCGAGGCGTTATAGTTCGCTTGATATAATAAACGAGCTTATGGGTCAGCTTAAAACTTGTGCTACTCTCACCATTGTGAATCGCTGTGTGGAACGTTTGAGAGAGACGCCTCCTTTGGCTCCCTTGGCTCACTTGGCTCCCTTGGCTCCCTTGGCCCTTTTTGGCAGCTGGCTGGTGGCACATTATAATCGGCCAGCTTACGTTTCGACCAACTGTGTCTCAATCGCTCATGCCAGAATCCAGTCCATGCCAACTTGACTCTACTCGACTCGTCTCTGGCTCGGGCCCTTCGCTCTGTTGCTACGCTCTGTGGCTGCGGCTCAACCCATTCTCTGTGTACATATTACTCGTAGTTTGCATTGTTTCTCTACTCTGTTTCATTTCTATGTCATTTCCGTCGCCTTTAGCGGCCTCTGCTTCTGATTCTGCTGCTGTTGCTTCTGGCATTTTACAGCTAATTTCAACGAGAAAAATTTTTGGATCGTGAGATTAGGCGGTGACAAGGGGGCCAAGTTTGTATTTTGTGGGAAGGAAGAGAGTGGAGAAGAGTTGGCACGGGGAAGGGCACTACAACCATAAGTCATCTAACCGCTTGGCTGTGCGACGCTTATGCAAATTTGTGCCAGCTGACAAATGGGGCAGTATTTGCACAATGCCGACAACGCAACAGGGAGATGCAGTAAGGAGGGGGGAGAGGAGAAGGAGGCAGTGGTGTGTGTCAGGGTGTTAACCAGTGGGTTGCAGATGAGCACTAACCACTCACAGCTGAATACTGAGCAGTGAGTTTTTTTTATTGCTTTCTTTTTTATATGATCAAAATATGAAGCGATCAGCTTGATTTCAGAATGGACAAAATTGGAGTTTAGGATTATCCATAGGAATGATGTGAACAGCGTCTAAAGTGCCATCTGCATCCTCTCAGCGATGCAACTAATGTGATGAAGCACCGATATGAATCCTGTAATGACCTAGACAATGATTGCGTCTTGTTATAATCAAAACAAAAAACCGACTTCTCTTTCACAGACATGCCAATTAAAATTTGAGATATGTGTTGACATTTAACACTGATATTATTTGTCTCGAAAAAACCGTTGGTTTCGACCAATGCAGTATGTACGTAAATTTGCCTGCTGGCCTGCCTAAGCTGGTAACGAGAACCTATTTTAAAAATTTGCAGTTTTTAACTAGTCTCTGAGATCTGTTGAAATATATATTCGGTTCGGATATTCATCCATTCTTAATGGAATAATTACGGCGAAGATATGATATCCTTGCTTAGCTCAGTTCACCTGCTGAAACTTCATAATTTATAAATAAAAAAATTAATGCCGATCGAGTTCTTTAATATATTTCGTCTGGAAAGTTCTCTCGTCTCTTTTTCGTCAACTTTTGTATTGCACTGTAAAAGTAGCATATCGTAAAATTAAGGTTAGCGATAGGTCAATTTTAACTGAGGTCTACAGTCAACTTCTGAAAGTATGAAACGAAAGAGGGGGAGGGGCTTTTTATCCGCCGTTGCGTCTGCACTATATAAATGATAAACGCTACCATGCCTTACTGGAACCACATCTGATTCCTGGGGAATCACGTCCACGCTAATTTAGAGAAGCGCTTGGGCGTGTCTATATAAATGATATTTCTGTCCTCTTTTTTTTTGTGCTGCTGCAGCGTTTTTTCGTTGGCTGTTCGCTTAACCCGACATGATTATGATAAAATGGACATTAAAAAAATATTTAATGTTGCCTTTTGTGATTTTGGCATGTAAATCTTAATATTTTCAACTAGTCACTAGCAACGCTGACAACAAGGGGTGGTGGGGAAGGTGTGGGTGGAAAAGACTGACAATGAGGAGGAGGAGCAGAAGGAGAAGGAGGAGGAATACCCTTAAAGGCAGGCGACTAGTTTGCCTTAAAGTGAGAAATCAATAAAGTTGTGTGAGTGTATGTGTGTGTGTGCAATCATTATTACTCATTATTATGTAATATAGTGTGGCGCATAATTCAAACTTGTTCACATCCATACACGCACACACACACAATCGTTCGTACGTGTCGCACACACAGCAGCCTGAGAGCTCTTATCAACATGCTGCAAGCCACACACAGATGAAGTCTTTGCTTTTAATTTTTCCGTTTTTTTCTGCTGCTGCTGCTGCTGCTGCTGCTGCTATCAACAACAGGACTTAGAGCGTTGCGCACTCGCATACAGCGAGAGAGCGAGACAGAGATAGTGAGAGTGAGAGAGAGATAGAGTGATATAGTGACAGAGAGAGAGAGAGAGAGAGAGAGAGAGAGAGAGAGAGAGAGAGAGAGAGAGAGAGAGAGAGAGAGAGAGAGAGAGAGAAGTACGCATACACACATAAAATTATTTTCTTCATATAATAAGTGTAATAACTTTCATGTGTCGCCCATGCGAAATGTGGCACGAGGCTCTGTGCAAGTACTTGCGAGGGCGAAACGAACAATTAGAAATTAATTAGACAATTTATGCCCAATGTAATTAATAAGCTTCAACTGATAACTACTATATTTTATTATTTTGTTATTATTGCTATTTATTTATTTTTCTAATTAAATTCCAAGTCCTTGACAGTTGGACCATTAAACAGCTTAAGCTTAGCATCATTTGGTTTATTTTCGTACTTTAATTTCGAAACAGCGATTTGTATAAGCCGTCAAAATAAAAGTTGTGTAATTCGAGGTATGTTTAATGAGAAAGATAATCAGATATTTTTAATATATTAGTTTAGTTCAAGCTAAAAAATTCGCAGCAACCCTCGCTCTCTCTGTCATTCACTTTTAACTGTCTCCCTTACTCCTCATGTGTGTGTTTGTGTGTGCGAGTGTAGCACTTAAATGGAATTGAGTGTGAGTAAAGAGAAGGGAGTGAGGAGTGCGTTGTCCTCATTTGGGACTTTGCGCAAAAATCAAGCAAAAGACAATAAAAATCGTTGTTGCTGTAGCGTAGTCAGTAGTCAGTTTGCGAGTGTGTGTGTGTGTGTGTGTGTGTGTGTGGGTGTGAGTGCTTACATAAAGCTTCATAGGTATTTAAGCATGTTACTGAAATATATACTAAGAAACAGCCAAAAAGTCAACTCAAAAGTCAACCTCAGCAAAGCAATTGTTCCGTTTCGTTGAGGGCAGCCGCTGAAGCATGCAATTGTGGACGAGGACAGTAGCAGCAGAAACAGCAGCAGTAGCAGCAGGGTCAGTGGACAGTGACTGAGAGTTAGCCTGGTCCAATTACCAACAATAGCAATGTCAAGCTGGACTGTAAAGGATGTGAATGTCAAAATCAAATGCTCAAAAAAGGGGTCAGGGGCAGGGGAGGGGGGAGCAAAATAAAAAGGAAATGCAATAATCGTGTTTCCCTTTTGTTAATGCTTTTGCTTTTGCTTAGCCAATTCTGTTCTACTCGGGCCAATATGCGAAATCAAGACGAGCTGAAAAAACCCCTCGTTGTCAACTGGTTGTCTATCTGCTCTTTAAATAAATAGTTATTGCTTGGTTAAACTAAATTGAATATAACTGATATTAAATGATCATTGCATAGCTCTGTTAAATCTTATCTATTTATATAAGCACAACTAGCTTAAACATTGTCCAGTTTGGAAGTTTCATGTTTGCATAAGAAACTCTTTAGGTATCGAATAATTGTCGTCCTCAGATTAGTTTTTATTCGCTCATTTCCGTTCTCCATAAACCCGTCTCTCATTCATTCACTATGCTCTTATACTCGGAATAATCGCGTATTCAAATGCGAGTCAAATAATAGCCTTTGCTATTTCCACTAATTATTTTGGCATTGGCATTTTGTCAGTCAGCCAGTCATGCAATTTAAGTGCCTCAGTCGTTCACTGGGGCAATGTATAATTTAAGTGAAGGGGCTGGTGCAGGGCTGGGGTATTTCAGCAATTATTGTTCATGTAAATAATCGCACAATGAACGACAACATTGCGATTTTCGGTGAAATGTGAACATTGAACTAATTGTTCTTCTCCATTCAGTGATTTATTCGCCTTGTTAGAACTGGTAATTACACCTCTACAACGAGAAACCAATACTGCAAATTTCAGACTTTTTTTTTGTGGGATACAAACTAGAAGAAGGTCGGGACGAATCAGTAGCATGTATTTGTATACCCTGTGCGTACTTTTAAATAATGACAATTTCGAAATTCCTACATTAACATTCTTAACATTTCGCGATTTCATTATGGTTTGAATGGCAAAATTACTTCGTGATTTGAGTAAAACAGTTCTTACTTATATATTTTTGCGCAATTGATAAGAAAAAAACTGAATTAAAAATGTTTATTTTATTTAAGAAAAAAAAACACTTATCTTCTTGAAATTATTTGTGACACTGAGATTCCTATTCTTTTCATTCTATCGTTTAGAAATTCGATATTCGGGCCAAATTTCTATTATTAGCAACTTATTTTACGAATTTTGAATGTACGCAATGTTATACCTTATGGGAAAATGTACAATTTCATACAATACAATTTTATATTCTGTAAGCATTCGAGAACATAAGAAATTTTAATCGTGGAATCAGGCTTTATAGTTAGTAGTTAGAGAATATATCCTAGTGTTAAGCTGCCTCAATTGTGTCTTTTAACCTTTTTCAATTCCATGGCTGTTTTCAAATGCCCAGTTTCATATTCGCACGCAGTCTTGCATTCACAAAAGCAGTCCTTTCTCTCTTTCTTGCGCCTATTATACGCTTGCAAGTCTGAAACCTCATACAAAATAATATAATCATTTTAGAGCAATTTGTTGTCCACTGTTGGCCTTACTTGCCATCCGACCGTCGTCTCCTTGACTTCCTACTGTCTTTTGATTTGGTTGTGTGTTTTAACGGCCATTAATACATCTCTCTCTCTCTCTCTCTCTCTCTCTCTCTCTCTCTCTCTCTCTATTTGTGTGTGTCTGTGCAACTGAAAAATTCTCTCGATCCAAGCATCGTGCATGTTTTATCCTTTGGGCAATTATCAGTGGTAGCAACTGACTCGCGGGTGCAGCACATTGAAATGGTCGTGTCGTCTCTCTAAATTGTGTTTCTTTTTTGTCTTTGTGTATGTGGGCGTGTGTGTGATGTAATTACAATAAGTGGTTACATAAGTAGCAGCCTCTGACAATGAAAGTCAGATTTTTTGCGAGGAGCAGTCGAAAGCTTAGTTAATAACTTCCATATTCCAAATATTCCAAATTGGTTAAGTTTATATAGAAATAAAAGTGTTGAAAATCCATGTTGAAGTTTGCCATGAGATTATCAATTAATTGCTGTAGTTTCCGGGATTATGTCATTATGTCTCATTGCGTTGGACTTGCAACTGAATTTTTAAGAAGTGCTTGGGCTCTTAGATAATCCCATAATCCTTGAACTTTTGAAAGTACATGGATCATCAATGATTTTTATTGATTTTTTGATCTTTCACATTGGATTTTGTGATTTATATGATATGCTTAAGAATTTTATATTCTCTCAGACAGGGTTTCACTAGTGATATTATTATGATTTATGCTGTTACATATATATATGTTATAATAGCCTAAATTATGATACCATTTGATTGAAACCCCAAATGAACCGTTCATTAACACAGCAAATATTAATATCAATTTATTTCTTTCCATTATATTTTAATATGTTTTGTGAGGAAAACATCCTTGAAATTCAGGAATTAGAATTGTGAATGCCTTTTCGTCTTCAGGGATTCCGCTTGTGGTTAAACTCCTCAGAGCCATCTGCCTTCAATTATATTTTAGTTTCTGGCATCTTGTGAAACGCTACTTGAGATATATGATACTGAAATATTGTTTTCTGGATATTTCTGACTTCTCGAATTTGGATCAGTGTGGTCTCCAGGATTGAGCCGCACTTTGCTTTTTTTGATTATTATACATTACATTATTATTGTTGAAAATATGTAATATATCAATACAACATTTTGATAACCTATTACTAATTTTAATAACAGGGATATCGATACTGCGCTACCTCTATGTATAAGAAAAATATTGAAAAGACTTTCTTCTTTGTCTGACAGCACTAAGCAAAAAGTTGATTACAAACCAGAGAGAATACTTTGATACGAAACGTAATACCAACTAATAACTTAATATGATAGCTTCGGTATCAAAGTATACAAAATCTGTGGACCGGCAACCCACGGCAGCCTCGGGTCTTGAAAGCGCGTCTCAAAACTTAGCAAGTCATATTTTTGCGACATATTCTCTAATATAACTTTGACACAAATCCCAACAAATATATTAGGTTATGTTTTTGGTTTTCTGATTATGGTGACGCTGACGAACTACTCAAACGAGCATTCAAATCAAACAATATCCTTTTTATGTTCATTTACTATTCCGTGCTTCCGTTGTGTGTTTATTTAATCTAACCGAATAATTGAAAGAAAGAAAGCATAAGCATAAGCAAAAAGCAGAGCAAAATAAAAAAGAGCCCAAGCATAAATTATAAATGGCCGCAGAATCCAAAGGCAACAGCAAATATATTCCCAATCTTCTGTTGCACGCCGATGATCACAAGACCTACAAGCGTATGCGGCAGGGGTGGTTTAGCCAAATGCTACGAGATAATCGCTGTGGAGACAAACGATGTTTTCACCTGTAAAATAGTGTCAAAGAAGCTGTTAAGGCGCAACTAAAAAGAAAAGACTGCCCACGAAATAGCCATTCATCGCAGCCTAAATCATTCAAACATTGTCAAGTTACACAGCTTCTTTGAGAATGTGCAAAACATTTATATTGTGCTTGAGCTGTGCAAGAAACTCTCCATGAATGAGTTGCGCATGCGACAGAAAAGTATTACGGAGTTCGAGACCCGCTATTACATATGCCAGATAATACAGTGTGCGAAGTATCTGCATGACAATCACATCATTCATCGCGATCTTAAGTTGGGCAACCTGTTTCTCAACGACATGTTGCACGTGAAAATCGGTGACTTTGTCCTGGCAACGCGTATCGAATACGACGGTGAACGCAAGAAGGCACTGTGCGTCACTCCCAACTATATAGCACCAGAGATTCTGACCAAGAAGGGTCACGCCATTGAGGTGGACATCTGGTCGATTGGCTGCGTTATGTATGCGTTCGTGCCTGACGATGCCCCGCGCATCAACTTCAATGATACCATCGAGGATCCATATCAACGCAAGCCGGTGACGGAAATCAACGGCCTGAGGGATGATATCCGTTTGGAGTCTACTTTGGTGAAGAATTATTTACATGATGGCATTACGACCTCGGCACAAATGTATCGCCACAACGATGGCTATCAGGGTGACGAGAACACCGATCCAGCTGCCCAGTCGCTCTTCTGGATATTGAAGTGGGCCTATCAGCTGTGTGATGAGCGCATCGGATGTTCAATGACACCACAAAGCTAATACTGCTGCCACATCAAATTAATGTGCATATCATCGACATGGAGGGCAAACAACTTACAAAATTTCGACGGAGTACTGCAAATCTCTCGGTAAAGAGATGAAGGTATTATCTTTCTTTAAGCGCTATATGACTGAGCATCTGGTCAAGGCAGGAGCCAACAATGTAACCGTCGAAAGCGATCAGATTTCCTGGTTTCGTACAACTTGTTCTGTTGTCATGCACTTCCACCGTCGATCCAATGACGACGCCCAGGGAACTCTTTACTATGCACTTTTTTTCCTTCCCTCAAATTATTTCGAATTTTATTTGCTGTTTGAATGAACTCGATTTTAAAGATTCGTTTTGGTTTTCGCTTGGATCTATTTATGTTTATTAACATGTCAACTGCAAAAAGTTGGGCATCCAATCTTACACATTTATAAATAAGCTCGAATGTTTTTAAATACACAAACATAGACTTGATAAATGAATAAATAAAAATGATCGCTTAATATATTTATCCATACACAGTAGATGTATAAAAAATAAACCTACTATAACCTTACTCATCTGTAGAGCTGTAGGTCAAACGCTTGATAAAATGTGGCAGATCCAAATAAATTAAATACGTCCACATAAATCCACATATATTTGTTCTTTATTCGAAAGTACGTGCTCTCATCGCATTTTCTGCAAGTAAAACAATTTTCATCCATTCAATTTCCGCTGTTCTCGGCATTATCAAAGAGGATTATCACGTTTCCACTAAATTTATTTAATATCATATTATCAACATAATCCTTGAAAAGTGCTCGAAACTCTTAAATTAAAAAAACCAAATGTATTTAGTATTTTTTTTCTATTGCACTAAACTATTTAATTTGAAGCAATTAACCCTATTTTTATAAGTCACGAACACAAACACACTTACTAGAGGCTATAATTATATAGCTTATAAGACTAGCTGGAGGGAATACAGTAAATTAGAGATTCACGTGTCACTTATGCTTAATTCGGTTGCATGTAAGTGGGTTAATTGTGTTGTCTCAGTCCACAAATACCCAGAAAATCACGAACTTTGGCCCAGCAAATATGATTGCAACTTTATTACGCCAGGTGCCAGCATCACAGCAGTTGAGGGTGCCACTCCAGTCTTGAGGCAGCGTTAAATCTATTGACTTGGATTGCCACAATATGAACAGAAACTTGAAAGAAAATCCGCGCTGGCAAATGACTGAACTGGAAGACCAAAAAAATGCAAATTTTCTCCGACCACAAAAAGAAGGAAAAAAATGAAAGAAAAAACATTATGGACATTTCTTGGCATGCTTTGAATTTATTTTTGTTAGGGGCGTCTCTCTTCGCGGCACACCAATGCGCTCTGCATTGTTTTTATTTTTTTTATAACATTTTTTTTTAATCACTTGACCTTTTGTGCGCCGCGCGATTTTAATTTATTATTTCGTTCGCAACCGCACTCACAAGTTTTTCTTATTTATTTTTTGTTTCCCGATTTGTTTTGTAATTTTTTCTTCATTTTGGGGCGACAAGCGTAACAAAAATGTTTAACTGTAAGAAGAAAAACAAGAAAAAAACAGAAAATCTTGAAATTGACTTTGTTCCAGTAGGACACCGCGAGTATTCCTGTTGTATTGTAGTATTGTGGTTGTTGTTGTTACCTTTTTACAAACTGTCGCCTTTTTGAGTTGCTGCTGACAGCGTGCAAATCAAGATAAATGTTTTCATTCCTCTTTACGTTATTTGGGTTTGTGCTTGTATTTATATTCGTATTTGTATTTGGTTGCCGTACTTGCTGCTACTGCTGTTGTGGGTAGTGGTTAGAATGCCAGCATATTTAATTTGAAAAATAATTTTATTTAAAGATTGAAATCTGCAAACGACAACTGCTAACAGCAATCAGCAAACAGATACAGCAAACCAAACCACTGCGACTGGCTTAATTATCTTATTTCGTTTCGATTTGGACATGATGTGAAATATTTGCAAAAAGAGCATCGTCTTATCGATACTTTAACTTAGAATTTACTTGCGCTACTTCAATGCCAAATACTTATTCAGGTACCAATAGCTTGATAGTTTAGATTCTATGAATAAGTGGTTGAAACTTCAATCGCATTATTAAACAACATGCATATGATTTAAAAATAAAAACAAATCGTTTTATATTTATTAACTCTAGATAAGGCACAGTTAACTTAACAATATTATTATAACCAGCAATATAACACTGTGGAGTTAAGAAATAAAAATCATTTTGAATATATGATATTTTCCCATGGGCTACACATAAAGTTAAATTAATCGTGTAACTAATCCACATAAAATTATTGAAAATATCACACTGTGGTTGGGTCCAAGGTGACTCCTTATCCGGGTATCCCTTCATGCTCGGTTAGTTCAACACTTTCTTACAGACAGACATAATCAGTACGCCATACCATACCATTAAGACAAAGTCAACTACTTAACAGGCTTCTTCCTTTTAGCCCTCGACACACTTTCAGTTAGTCTTTCTGCCTCTTTTGGGCTGTTGAAAAGCGTAACTCTTAGTCGGGCACTTGACTAATGATGCCAGATTAATTTATAAAATTACGCATTGATGTGCATGAGCTTGGTTGCTGCTGAGCGTTTCGTGAATTCAAAATATTTTTCTCACTGAACCTTCGTATTAGACTCGAATTTATGGAATGGCATTGCATAAACGTTACATGTGTATTGCGTGGTTGCGTGACTGTGTGCCCGAGATGGTGGTGGTGGTTTGGGTAGCTTTGCGTAAATTTGTTGGCCCCACTCACGATGGCTACTAACCGACAGAGTTCTAACTGCTCTGCTTGGTTTGTTAGTCACGGCTTAAAAGCTTAGCGAGTAAAACTCAAATTATGCGCTTCAAGCTACCAAACTCTTTGTGTGTGTGTGTGTGAGAGAGTTTGTGCTTGAGGATGTGCGTGTGTGAGCGTGCGGTTCCTGTTGCTTAGAGCAATTAAACGATAAGCGTAATCTACGGCGTCAATTTGCCAATTGACGCTGTCACAAGTGCGTGAAGGCGTCAGCGCGGCATTTCTATTAGCCAGCGATTTCATGCTCACACCCAGCACCCGACAATCAACAAACGACACACGACAACACAATTGGCATAGACGTTTTCTGGCCTATACACTTGAGCAAAAAGGCTTCGCTAAATTCAGCTGAAGCCTACATAGAAATTGTACGGTTTTGTAGACCTTTTTGTGGATCTTGCAAGATAAGCGCGACATAAACATTGGTCGTTTAAAGGCAGTCTTTGGCAATTGAGGGTTAGTATTAAAATCTGGATGGACTTAAGTAATTTTAGAATTTGGTGTCTAAGTGCAAGTAACCAAGCACTTAATTGAAAAACATTTGTCATTAACCTGCTGTAAACCTGATCTAGTATTATAAGTATGGATTTTCGCAATTTAGCAAAAAAAAAAAATTATTCAAATAAGAATTTTGGTTTATGTGCTAACATTTTGTGCTTGACTTACGTACAGAAATCTGATATTTTCTTAGTGTATCCTCTTAACTGTGCGTGCATGTGTATGTGTGTGCTTGGCCTTTGCGCATATTTCATGAACTTGAGAACGAGCACAAACACATAAACAAACACAAAAACACAGAGCGAGTTAACGGGGCTGTACGTGACCGAGGGGTTGGGGGAGGAAGGGGATGGATGCTGAGTGCGGCCAATTAGCACAAAGGCATTTGACTAAGTACACAAAAGTGTTTCCGTTTACCACCACGTCAAGTGACAATTAGCTAGGCCGCAGTTGGCCCCTGATTCGGTTTACATTTTTAAGTGTCCTCGAGGCTGTCCACGACATACATGCATTTATACATATACATGTATGTACACACATATGTGTCTCTACTTTTTAATCTTTGTACATGTGTAACATTCAGATTGTCTGACGGTGTTTTTTGGTCTCTTTGCAGCGTTTTATCGCGTAAACTAAAACCACATTTGGTCGCCGACACCGTTAAGCAGTATATAAGTCGGGCACAACGAACAGCGAAAAAGGGTTCTCAAGAGCAACAAAATATGGAGTTTTTACGAGGCGTTTATGCGTTTATGCAAGTGAGTAGATCATCGGTAAGTGTCAACTGTTTCCATTTTAACAACTGTACTAATCCATATCAACTTGCTCTATTTTCATTCCGGCATATTTTGGTTCTTGTGTTACCATAAATACTATTTTACTCAAAACTAAATGTTGATTCGATTTCCATTCGATTCGAACCCAAACTCAAATCGAAACGCAAAACAATCTAAAAAAAAAACAATATACAATAAATAATAATAATTATGTAACTACTATCTGCTACTATCTTACTTATTACTACTTCTACTTCTTTTGTAAACGTAAAAAAAAAACTACAACTAAAAACAAAAAAATACAATACAAAAATAATTGTTTACGTCAATGTATATTACACTACATGACAACTCCATGTCTCTGACTTACCATCCATGTAATTTTAACTAAAACATAACAAAACAACAACAAATAATGATAAAAACAAAAAATATATCATCGTCAATTGAAAAATCATCCGACCCTGAGCGATCCACAACAACAACAACGAGAAATCAAATATAACATATTAGAATCAATAATTTCTCTGATCCAACGAAGGGAATAGGGACAAAAGTAACAGAAGAAAACTACAAACATAACAAATCAATAAAGACATATTCTCTTTAATTTTTTTTTTAAATTTCTGTTATCAATTATATTAGGCATTTATAATATACATATGTTATGCAAAATAGCGTAAATTACAAATAATAACACCAACCAAGAAGATCATTTAATATGAATATGAATTTAAATATCAATATAATAAATTAATCAAATTATAAACGAACCACCTTCAAGCAGAAGCTGAGCTACAACTTGCATGTCTTCCATACGTTACCATCTTTCAAGTTAATTGTCCCATCGATTTTCAACTCATCAACTTCATAGCAAGATGATCTCTTGTATGCCTCTGATCATCCAAAACATTGCCAGATGTGATTACAAATAGCGAGCGAGTGAGCGTGCGGATTAAAGCATTGAAACAAATTTTGAAAAATAATTACAAATAAATATATATAACTCAAAAATAGCTTTAACATAGACTTCGTCGTTGTTCTGTTTGAACAATGCAAGAGACAAGAAAAATTAACAAAAAAAATATTTGTATGCTTCACAAAAGGATTTAAATAAATGGCAGTGAAAACGACAAAAATGTAACAAAGGACAGACATAAAAACTAGAGAATGAATGAAACGACCGTCAAGCATAGAAAATAAGCATAATACAAAATGACACATATAAAAAAACAGAAAAATGCGTGTTGAGCAACAACAACAACAATTGCATACAAAAAGTATGGCCTAAAAGAGGGCCACCGTCTTTATAGACGACCACTTGCCCATTGCCCATTTTGCCCATTGTCCATTGTCCATTGTCCATAACCATAGTCCATCTAATAACCATTGTCCATTCGCCATCCCATTCAAATTCAGATTCAGGCAACCATGGTCATTTTTCTCTCTCTTTCTATATATATATATATGTATACATATATATATGTATATAATATATATATAATATATAAATATGTATTTTTTCTTTATGTCTCTTGTTTAATACTCAAACACAATCACACAAACAGAGAAACAAACACTTAGATGTCCTCTCTCTCTCTTTTATTTTTACAAATATAAACACAAATACAAAATCAAGTATACGACTTAAACCTATTTGTCTAGATTTGTGTTCTACTCATAATTGTTGTTGTTACCTCTCGACTTATTAATTGGCTGTATATTAAATGTCCGCAATTATCTGAATAATTATAATAGTTTCAATATTTTTGTTACTATTATTGTCTGTAATTATTAAAAAAAAAAAACAATAAACCAAAAATTGCCAAATTTGTATTATAGATTTAAAATTATCCTTTGTGTTTTCCTATGCCTTTTATCTGCGTTAACGTCTAAGTCTATGTGTGTGTATATGTGTACATGTATGTGTGTGTTTGTTGTTCAGCACATAGGCTTATGATTTATAAAAACACACACTTGGACAACAATACGTATACGGATAGTGGGGGGCACAAAATGCTTTCGACCCATGAAACCCAAAACCCAATTAAATCGAATTGCAGCACAGACAAATGTTTTAAATATGCAAATATACTTTGTATTATTCTCAAATTAATATTAAAAAAAAAACAAATAAATTTAACAATGATAACAACAACTATTACCATTGGTAATATGAAGGTCGACTACAGCAACGTCAGCGGCAGTGGCTACGAAGCGACTCTTAGCCTGGTTAACGATGCGAATGCGACAGCTGTATCAACGACGCCGATGACGACGCGCGATGCGGAAGCAACAAGCTTAAATGCAACAACAACTGCAACAGATACTGCAACTGCAACTGTAACAGTAAGTGAGACAAGAGAGCGACGCACACAGCCGTCAGCTGGAGTCGCTGTAGAAGAAGCAGAAGAAGAAGAGAAAGTAGCAGGAGCAGCATTGAGTGAAGAAGAAAAAGAAGAAACAAAAGCTGCCCTGAGTTCAGGTTTAAGACTGGCCAACAAGTCAGCAAGAGGTGCGCTCAAGCCAGAGAGCCAAAGTCAGAGCCAAAGTCAGAGCCAAAACCAGACCCAGAGCCAGAGTCAGAGACGACTGTACCAGAGAGAGAAACTGCATCTGAATCTGAAGATGAAGCCAGCGATTGCCACAAGGACAAGGACAGACAGTTGAGAGTGCAGCGAATTGTGGGCAGATGCTGCCAAAGGACTGCAAAAGCAAAACCAAGAAAATGAGAAGCAAATGATAAGAGAATAAACAATGATCAATGATCAACTGTGATAACTCGTATGTACTATGTGTATATAGGCCATATATATACTAATTGTATAACACTTATTAACTACATGAACTACTGCAATGATCGTGACGTAACGCAACGTAACGCAAAGTAACGTAACGTAACGCAACGCAACGAGACGCGACGGGAGAAACGCGTAAACTGATACACAGGGCAACTAACATAGTGGCCTTAGCTTGTGCGACTGAATCAAAATCGAGATCAAAAATCGATAGACGATAATTCTGATAACCGATAGCCGTAAATCAATAATCAAATAATGCATCATCGATAACATCGATAACTGAGAAACATAATCAAATTCATCAGCGTGTAGTCAAAATAACCGAAATTTATCGAAGAAATCAATCAAAATAAAGAACAACTGCATACTGCAGTTAACAGTTCAATTAACAGTAACGTTAACAGCAGCAGCAACAGCAACATTTACATTTCCATTAACAGAAAGAGTAACAGTAAAAGTAAAAAGCAGTAAAAGCATACTGTACGTGTAACCGTAAAAATCGTACACTCAGGCAACTACTGTTCTGTTTTGCGTGCGTGCGTCGTGCGTGTGTGTGCGTGCCACGCCCACCACCGCCCACCGCGTGCACTCAGAGGGTTGGTTGGTGCCCGCGGTGCCATCCCCCCAAACGCAAAGTGATAGAAAATGGTAATTACAAAACAAACATTTATAGTCATTAACTATCCTTTAAAAGCAAAAAATGTCCTCAAATTCTATCCAGCTATTCAAAGTTCATCTCTGACTCTCTCTCTCTCTTTCTCTCCATCTCTCTCTTTAACTATCCATCTGTCTCTCTCTCTCTCTCACTCTCTCCCTCTCTATCTCTCTTTCCAACTGTTTATCACACTCTACATATGCGTTTATTTTCATAATTAAGTAAATAATTGCATATATTGTAGTTCAGATATTATTAGCTGCAATTTTCAAAGAGTTATCGTTTCGTATTCAAATTATGAGTTGAACTGCCGATTTGCCGTTTAACCAGCGCTGAATGACGGCAACATTTGAGTTACATTTTGCATTTCATTTTAGATTAGTTATTTAGCTTTGTCGCTTCTCTCTCATTAAGTTTTTGCGTTTCTTTTTTATAGTCGGATAACATAAGCGCGATCAACACAAACGATTAAAACAGAAATACAGAAAAGCAAATAAATAAACAGGGGATGCAAATTCATTGCAATTGATTGAAGCGTAAACAATAATCGATATTTTATCAAAAACTACATTTCACGTGAGAAACCAACGATAACGATAACTGATTGCTCGCCTGCTACCAAAAATATGCTGTCTACGAAAAATCAATGATAAAATGTAAACCTAAACGAAAACTATTCAAAAATAATAATGAAATAAATATGTAAAACATTTATAACTGAATATAATCAAATTGAAAACCAATAATAATCAAATTTAATACAAACTACATGCCTATAATTGTGAGAGCAACCCAGCCAAGTCAGGAATCTCTCATCACCAACTCTGTCTGTCTTTCTCTCTCTCTCTCTCTCTCTGTATCTCTCTCTGTATAATATATGGTATATATCTCCATTATATGCAATAGACACAAAGCCACACACACACACACACCCAAGTATTTGTACTAAACGTTTAGGGGCAACCACTTTGTAAAAGTATAGTAAAGTGTTGCGCGTGCCTCCATTGAGTGATGATAACTAAACAATATGAATATCATATATTCATATATATAAAATGAACATAAGTATTGATTACTGGCCCAAAAAAAAAAAAAAAACAAGCAATATCAGCGGAGTTTCTTTTCATTTAATTTCTATTACATACATATACTATTTAATTTTCCACATATATCAATAACGATGACTATTTATGCGTATCAACTAAGCGAAACCATCAAAAGTACAATTTACATTACACATATAAAAAGAATGAAAAGCTGCGATAAGTATGACTGCAAGTCCAACATCGATTCACAAACAGCATTAGCCCCTAAATAGCTCTATTGCCGCGTATATGTTGTTCTGTGTAAAAATTTTGCCAAAAAAAAGCCATAAAAATAGAAAAAATTACAAAAAAACACAACAATAAGACAAAACACATAAAAGCAACTTGAAATTCAGCAAAACTCAACAGGGATCATTGCCCCTCTCTCTCTCTCTCTCTCTCTCTCTCTCCTTCTCTCTGTCTCTCTCTCTCTCTCTCTCTCTCGCTATTTATATATCTCTCTCGCTTTCTATATCTGTGTCTGTCTCTCTGTCTGTCTTTTCTTGCAAAAAAAGTTGTTTTGAGTTCTGATTATTTATTGATTTAATGCGAAGTATAATTATGATGCCCACGATTGGTTGCAGGTTCTTTGTTTCTTTTTTGTTGAGTTCCTTTTTTATATTTGGTTATGAACTTCCATTCAATAACTTTACACTCAACCACCCTCTAAAACTCCGCATAACCCCACTAGCGCACACCTATATAGCAGTTGGCTAAAGGCCTCGACCAAATCGAAAAAAAAAAACAAAAGAAAAATTCAATAATAATAATAATGAAAGAAAGATGAAAAAGCGCAATGCTTTGCAATTTTGTTTAGTACATATCTGACTGCAGTCTACAGATTTTCTGTTGCGTCTTATATTATTCGTTTGTTTTCGACATCTTCTTCTTAGTTCCGTTGTCCTTTCGTACTTAAGAGCAAATTGCACGTGTCTAACCAGAGTATCTAAATATAATCGTAATCCGTATGAAAGAATTGAACTCTTTTATGTTCCTTTTCTGTTGTCGACGCTTTAAGTAGCGTAAAGTGTACACGGCAGATAAACCAAACTTAACCATAACCGTATCCGTATTCGTATTCGTATATAACGCATACAATAATCAATTAAATCACACGACATACGTATGAATGACATATGTAACTACACATACGTATCTTATCAATCTATCAAGTCTAAATTTAACCTATCAATTAAGCAGCTTATACATGTAGTATATATCTACATATATACACATAAATGCATTCATGCAAACATACATATGTACTGACATATTGGCATCCTATATGTGTACATACATACATACAAATATCATGTCTGAATTGTATATTACGCATACGCAGCATGTTGCGAAAGCGATCCGAAAGATACAAGCTCCTGCAGCTATCGAATGCTAACTAGGGCTCTAGCTGCATTTTTCGCAGTATGTGTATGTGTATGTGTATGTGTATGTGTATGTGTATGTGTATGTGTATGTGTATGTGTATGTGTATGTGTATGTGTATGTGTATGTGTATGTGTATGTGTATGTGTATGTGTATGTGTATGTGTATGTGTATGTGTATGTGTATGTGTATGTGTATGTGTATGTGTATGTGTATGTGTATGTGTATGTGTATGTGTATGTGTATGTGTATGTGTATGTGTATGTGTATGTGTATGTGTATGTGTATGTGTATGTGTATGTGTATGTGTATGTGTATGTGTATGTGTATGTGTATGTGTATGTGTATGTGTATGTGTATGTGTATGTGTATGTGTATGTGTATGTGTATGTGTATGTGTATGTGTATGTGTATGTGTATGTGTATGTGTATGTGTATGTGTATGTGTATGTGTATGTGTATGTGTATGTGTATGTGTATGTGTATGTGTATGTGTATGTGTATGTGTATGTGTATGTGTATGTGTATGTGTATGTGTATGTGTATGTGTATGTGTATGTGTATGTGTATGTGTATGTGTATGTGTATGTGTAGTGTGTATGTGTATGTGTATGTGTATGTGTATGTGTATGTGTATGTGTATGTGTATGTGTATGTGTATGTGTATGTGTATGTGTATGTGTATGTGTATGTGTATGTGTATGTGTATGTGTATGTGTATGTGTATGTGTATGTGTATGTGTATGTGTATGTGTATGTGTATGTGTATGTGTATGTGTATGTGTATGTGTATGTGTATGTGTATGTGTATGTGTATGTGTATGTGTATGTGTATGTGTATGTGTATGTGTATGTGTATGTGTGTGTATGTGTATGTGTATGTGTATGTGTATGTGTATGTGTATGTGTATGTGTATGTGTATGTGTATGTATGTGTATGTGTATGTGTATGTGTATGTGTATGTGTATGTGTATGTGTATGTGTATGTGTATGTGTATGTGTATGTGTATGTGTATGTGTATGTGTATGTGTATGTGTATGTGTATGTGTATGTGTATGTGTATGTGTATGTGTATGTGTATGTGTATGTGTATGTGTATGTGTATGTGTATGTGTATGTGTATGTGTATGTGTATGTGTATGTGTATGTGTATGTGTATGTGTATGTGTATGTGTATGTGTATGTGTATGTGTATGTGTATGTGTATGTGTATGTGTATTTGTATGTGTATTTGTATGCGTTATTATCTAACAATAACAATAGCATTAACTCATATCTATACCAAAATATTGAACACTAATTAATCGTACCACTATTCCAAATGCCTTTACTGTTAACTGTAAACTTAATATATATTGTGCATTGTAACCTTGTCGAAGTACTTTGTTAAATCTCTTCAGTTTTCATTGGTTAATTTGTTGATATTTGATGCTGGATTTTAATTTACCTAATATCAATAATTGATAAATGTACTCGTTTGATTTTCATTTCCAATGCTCTATGCGCAACGTAAGCGATGCTATAACTATCGATAGCTGTCGATAACTGTGCGTGCGGATAATGCAGATAAGCAACCACTATCATATATCTATATATATTTATATATATCTTATATTACACAAATACTCGTACTATATACTCGTACAAATCTAAATATATATATATATATAAATATTTATATATATATTTGTATTTATATACGTATATTATATTTCTAATCATTCATATATATATATATCTCTAAATGAATAAAATAACAATAACAATATTTATTATTCATAATACCAAAAAGTAGTTGTCGTTGTTGATGTTGTTGAAAATGTGCAATTTTGAATTGATCGAAAGCAAAAAGAACTTAAGAAAACCAAAAGCAAACAATATGTGAAGAATTTTTATCAAAAGAAATGCCAAACTGAAGCTGAACCCAAAACAAAAAAACTATATATATCATAATAATAACAATACAAAATATAATAAACGTAATTAAGATATACTCGAAGCATAAAACCAAATACATACTATACGAACAGTTCAAATGGCGTCACGCCATAAAGTATGCAACTGTATTCTTTTTTTCTGCCACCGCTGCCCGCGACTGGCATTTTTACAATGGAAACGCTTTATTTTTGAATACCAGCCAGAAGAATCCAAACACCATCACACCATTGATATAATGAGCCCACTAACAATCCACAACATCCGTTTGACCTCTTCCCTCCCCTCCCCTCGCCATCCACCCACCACACCCCACACCCTAAACTCTCTTCTTCTCACAAAATGCTAATTTCAATGTTTTTGTGTGTGTGTGTGTGTGTGTGTACGTCTGTGTGTGTAAATTATTTGTATTAAATTTGGTTAACAAAACGTAAAAGCAAAACCAAAACCAATAAATATACTCAATTACCAAAGCAAACGGACAGGCAGCATATATGTTGGCAATCGAGCAATTCTTACCCCTAATCCTCATATCGTAGAGTTGTAGTATCAGCAGCTGATCAAAACTAAATCAAATCAGCAATTAATCAATCAGCAATGAGAACGTATTAAACTCAACTCAACTCAAGTCAACAAAAAAAAAAAAAAAAAAAAAAAAAAAAACGACAAACCAGTCTTAGTGTTTTGACAGTCAGTTTCCAGATGTTTATTGTTTTTATTTTGAAATTTCGATAAGTCCCAAAAGAATAACAAATATCACAGTGTTCAACGAAATTCAATGTATGACATAACAAAAATGCAAAATACATAAACAGTATAACTAACATATATATACTAACTAACACTTATACAAATACCAATACCAATACTAATACCAATAACAATACTATTTAGACTATATACTACTATACATATACTATGCTTAACAGCTCCTGTTCTATATACTTAATACTAACAATTATTTTATTAAACACAGTCACACAACCTCGCCCCCCCCACCCCCATACACAGCTTCCCACTGAACCACCCATCACACCTACCCAAAGAAAAAATCCTTGCAACGGGCAACCTTTTACTTTTGAACTACACCAAATGACACAATACTGTAAAATGTAAATTGTAACTAGTAATTTGTAAACTGTAATTTGTATCTTGGATCTATGTATGTACATATACTATCTACCTATACTTATGCCTCTACCTACACCTCTTAATATAAATATCTATATTTAACTTTAATCAATCCCCATGTCATATCAATAGGCATCTGCTCTATTTGCTCGATAATAACTGCTTGCAATATCAATTGTCTGCAGCTGGGCAATTTTCATAATCGGCTACAAAACTAAATCGTCCTTGCTTTTGTTTGCCTTTTTGCCAGGACCCCAAGGAGCATGCC